>NC_064626.1:235334497-235522021 GCF_023864275.1 Schistocerca cancellata | reverse complement strand
CTCCTTTCCTCTCTCCGCCCCGCCCTCCTTTCCTCTCTCCGCCCCGCCCTCCTTTCCTCTCTCCGCCCCGCCCTCCTTTCCTCTCTCCGCGCCGCCCTTTCCTCTCTCCGCACCGCCCTTTCCTCTCTCCACCCCGCCCTTTCTCATCTTCTCTCCGCGCCCCCTTATCCTCTCTCCACACCCCCTTATCCTCTCTCCACACCCCCTTATCCTCTCTCCGCGGCCCCTTATCCTCTCTCCGCCCCCCATTACTCACTCAGCCTCCCCTTTCCTTTCTCAGCCCCCCTTTCCTCTCTCCACTCCCCCTTTCCTCTCTCCACCCCCCTTTCCTCTCTCCACCCCCCTTTCCTCTCTCCACCCCCTTCCCTCTCTTCACACTCCCTTTCCCCTCTCCACCCCCTTCCATCACCACCCTCCTTCCTCTCCCCTTTCCCCTCCCCGTTACACCCCCTTTCCCCTCCCCTTCCTCCCCGTTACAACCCCTTTCCCCTCCCCTTCATCCCGTACACCCCCCTTTCCTCTCCCCTTCCTCCCCCTACACCCTCCTTTCCTCTCCCCTTCCTCCCCCTACACCCTCCTTTCCTCTCCCCTTCCTCCCCCTATGCCCCCTTTCCTTTCTTCTACGGCCCCTTTCTCCTTCCCTTTCCTCTCCCCTATGCCCCCTTTCTCCGCCCCTTTCCTCTTCCCTATGCCCCCCTTTCCCCTCCTGTTTCCTCTTCCCTAGGCCCTCTTTCCCCTCCTGTTTCCTCTTTCCTAGGCCCTCTTTCCCCTCCTGTTTCCTCTTCCCTAGGCCCTCTTTCCCCTCCTGTTTCCTCTTCCCTAGGCCCTCTTTCCCCTCCTTTTTCCTCTCCCCTCCCTTTGCACGCCTATCCCCCTTTTGCCTCTCTCCCCCCTCCTTTTCACGCCTATCCCCCCCCCTTTGCCCCTCTCTCCCCTCCTTTGCACGCCTATCCCCCCCTTTGCTCCCCTCTCCCCTCCTTTGCACGCCTATCCCCACTTTCCCTCCCCTTTGCCCATCCTCTCCCCTTTGCCCCACCTTTCCTCTCCCCTTTGCCCCACCTTTCCTCTCCCTGTCATCCCATCTGCCCCCTTTCCCACCCTCTGCCTCCATTCCCCTCTCCACCCCCTATTCCCTCTGCTCCTGTTTTCTCCCACTGCACCCTCCCTTCCTCCCATCATGCTCCCTTCCTCGTGTTGCCCTCCCCATTCCTCTTTCCATCCCCTGTTCCCTTCCTCGTGTTGCCCTCCCCATTCCTCTTTCCATCCCCTGTTCCCTCTTTCTTCACTATATCTGCTCCCCCTCTCCCCTGGCCTTCATCTGTTACACTTTGTCTCCTGCTGCTTCCTCCATCACCTTTCATCTGCTCATTCCCTTCATCCACTTTGTTTCCCGTCTCTCTCTCTCTCTCTCTCTCTCTCTCTCTCTCCCTCTCCCTCTCCTCCCCTCCCCTCCCCTCCCCTCCACCCTGTCCCCATCCCCTACCTGCGTACCTGCCTTTTTTTTCTTTCCTCATTTCCTGCTTCCAATTTTCTTCCTATTTTTCATTTGTCCAGCTGTGATTTATTTTCAAATTGTTTCATAGTTCATGGAAGTTTGTGCAGTATGTTTTGCTTAGTTTTTCATAATATGTTAAATATTAGTTGAGAAACTAATTTAAGTTTCCATTGTGTCAGATTAAGTTTTTCAAAGGCTGCGTATGTCATTTTACCCTTTTGCTTTTCCATGTACCAGGCGTACTTCAACAGCACACACACTTATACCTTCCACATCTTGTGCTACTCTTTCTGCTGTACCATATTGGATTGCATGGTCTGAAGTAATTGAGATTTTTAAAACCCTAATGAATAGTGTTGAGAATTGTGTGTGCTTTCTCTTTAGAAGATAGCAGTTCATTGAACTTCCCCTGAGTGAGTAGTTTCTTGTCTAGTATATTTCTGCTTTAGAAACCTTGAATAGCAGGTCAATTTGGCCATTTTTTTCCTTTTCATTTCAGTTATAGAAACCCTAAACACCCCATTTATGTAGGTTGTGTGCTGTTACATTTTAAAGGTATCTTGATAGCTGACTGAAAAGTCTGGTTCCATTTGGCTGCTTTTGGAATACACCTGTGCATTTGTAATAACTAGGAAATATCAGGCCCCTTCATCTTCTCCACATATATTGATTGAGAATTTTGCATAATAACGGTGAACTTCAGCTGTTTTAAAAGTAATTGGGGAAAATACTGAGAAATTTCCAAAAATAAGATATTTGTTTACTGCATTACTTGTAGCATGAGATGCAGAGGCAGTATATCAGTTTTTGTAATGTAAGTTTGGTTGTACAAGATTTAACATACTCAGTGTCTTGTAGGAAATCATCTGATGTAACTAATGAAAGCCGGTACATGAAGAAACTACACACTTGTCAATATCATAGCTTGCTGCTACTTCAGATATCTTCACAAGAAATAATTCATTTCTTAAGCCTGTACTGTGTACTTACTTTTGGCCCTCTGTGTTTGAAAATATTCCTCAAGGTAATCAAATACTTAAGCTGGCAACTTGACAAGGCTAAGTTGTGTATTTTAAGGTAAAAAAAACACTAAATTATCTATGATGTAGAAGCATGTTTTTTCTGATTCTGAGGTCTTATTTTATGCTTATTTATCAACAATTATTTCATTATTTGGAGTTGCTGCTAATTAGCTAATAGTTTCATATTGGCATGCTCATATGTGAGGATGCTTCTGGATTTGTTAATCACGCAAAGTAGCATTCAAAGTAGTTTGGCTATGTGTTTGTAACTACTCTTGCGAGGAGTTGAACAAATCACTCATTGTAAACATTTGTTTCAGTTTTAGTACCACCCTTTCTTGAGAAACAAGAGTAAATTATATGCTTTTTTCATGATAGGGTTCAATGAATTTTGTCATAAGAGGGTCCAAAATAATTGGATTATTTCAGAAGAATCTCTCTTTTCCTTGTGAAATTTTGGATGAATGTACCCCTAGTTAGGCCTGGTGGTTTAGCAGTGAAGCACTTGACTCGAAATGAAGAGGTCGTGATATCGAACCCTGGTTGAACCTTGGTTTTTTCAGTCGGCGTTTTAACCTAGCCTTCACCTCTCAACAATGCGAGGAGTCACTGAAAATGACATGTAACTCAAATTCTATGTTAAACTGTAGATCCTGTTTTCCCCATTTGATAACTGTGGTAAGTTAGGGACACGCCAGTTGCCGAAGTGATGTCCAATTGAAAGACTTGCACCAGGCCAGTGAGTCACATGAAATTAATGTGCACCTAGTCTGGTAAGGACTGCAACTGAGAAATTCGGTATCCATTGTAATGTACTTTTTAGTTATGTATGCAGCATAAGTAACATTTTCAACATTGTTGGTGACAATTTGAACAGCTACTACCATTTGCCATTGTCAAGGAGCCTACAGCAGATAACCTGCAGTAGTAATCAGTACTGGGAAATTAATCCATTGACTCCACACTGTATTCTTGTAAGAAGTGATGAAGATGGAGCAGTCATATTACATTGCTCTTTCACTTTATAATAAAATGAGAGTTATGCAATATTCACTTGGATCAGCAGGTCAACATATGTGTTCTGCTGGTCTTTCTGAGAAAAATGAAAATGAAAGTAAAAAAAATAACACAGCCGAGTTTGAAGATCATTGGTCTGTGAAGTGTAAGCAGAGCAAAATGCTTCAGTTACATTAAAGGTTGCCAGTGTAAGGAGCACAGTGCAAATATTATTCTATAAATGAATCTTAAAGAAGATGATCATCCTATATGCAGTAGTATGAGGTAGAAAAACGATCTTAGTGCAACCTTGGAAACTACATTAATGTATGAAATTCTATGTATCGTATTAAAAGTTACTCCATTGTTATAGAGTGCATATATTTTAGTATTTTGAACTTGTTTTACTGTGTATGTGTGTTGTGTGTTTATATATAGTACATTAGCTTTTATTTTTGCATGAAAAGTGTTATGTTAGATATTCCCATCAGTTATACGTAGAGGCCCAGTTATGAAAGCCTGTGCCAAAGTCCAGCGGTGATGGTTTTTTATTATTATTGTTTTATAAAGCATGATTTGTATGTGGTTGTTTGCATCTGCTACCCCATTGCAGGATATGCTTGCACTAGGCCCAGACCAGGGCTATTCAGCAGTAATGTATGGACAGGGACCACCTAGTGTTCACAGCAGTCATGGAGGTCGTCAGTATCCGATGCAAGGTAGGTTCATTCCCTCATCCTCCAAAATATATGCAAGTAAATATAGCTACTTAAAATTGTATCAGTGTTTCAGGCCACAAAAAAGGAATTATTACCTCATATAAATGTCTCTCTTAACAGGCATGAGAATTTCATTTAAATATGTTATCAACTTGAATCAATGAAATATATCACGTTTTTGACACGCTCAAAAATCCATGACCATTTTAATTACCTTATCAGTAACTTTATATTGAGTGAGTCATAAAGCCCAACCAGTTTATTTGTAAAATGCTGTTGTACTAGCACAGGGATAATAACCGGTTTGCAGTTAATATTTACAGCCCCATTGCTGATGCTGACACTTCGATTTATTTAGCAATTAATATTGTCAATTCAACTCCAACTTTTTTTTATAAAAAAAGTTTAGGTATCTGGTATTGTAAGGGTTGTTGAAGAAGAGAATGCATATCATCTTCAGTACTGAGGTTTTAAGTAACTATTTATTGTCAGCTCAAAGGTATCGTGGTTACAGTGCTACAATTGTCATTCATCGGACCACCTAGATCATTGCAACATTGTGGCATCCATATGTAAGAGTTGGTTCAATTATTAATTATTTGCCTCAAGAAGATACAAAGGAAAAGATTCTGACCAGAAGTTGTCAGCAATTGACATTGGTTGATAGAATGCGCCTCTTAGCTAGTATTTTTAATTTTTCCCAGTAAGTTACTTTTCCAGATATGCCTGTGCTTCAGCAAAACCAATTCAGATGCAGGCTAAGTACCTAACAAAGCTCAGTAAAATAATAGTGCACATCAGATAATCTGTGTTTTGAAACTACTTCAAAACAGCCAGTGTTGCTCAGCATTCGATGAAACTTAGTTGAAGCTGGTGTGATTAATCCCAAGAATGGCGCAAAATTTATTTCCACATGGCAACAATCATATAGTTGGCATAAGACCATAATCTCAGCTATTCTATGCATGGAGTAAAACAACTGATGTGTGTAGTGGAAAAACTGCATTGAAATGACAGAAAATCCAGAGAGATTCTGGTCATATTTAAAGTACGGCAGAGGCAAGACACACTCAATCCTTCACTGCCCAATACCAGTGGTAATATTATCAGTGACAGCGTTGTAAGATGGCGTTATTAAACTTAGTTTTGCAAAGTTGCTTCACGAAAGCAGGTGAAGTAAATATTCCAGAATTTGAATCGAGAACAGTTGCCAACATGAGTACCTTAAAAGTAGATATCCTTTATGTAGCGAAGCAGCTTAAATCACATATAGAGGCAGCAAGTCTTTGGGTTCAGATCATATACAAGTTAGGCTTCTTTCAGAGGATGCTAATACAATAGCCCCATATACAACTGCTCACTGGACAAAAGATCAATACCAAAATAATGGAATGTTGCATAGGGTTACACCAATACTCAGGAAGGAAGTAGGAGTAATCTTATGAATTGCAGACACATTTTACTGATGACAATTTGCAGTAGGATTGCGGAACATATATTGTTTACAAACATTATTAATTACCTTGAAGAAAAAGGGCTTTTGACATGTCAGATTCAGACAATATCGTTCTTGTCAAACACAACTAGCTCTTTATTCGTATGATATAATGAGTGATATTGACTGGGGATCTCAAATTGATGCCATATTTCTGGATTTCCAGAAGATTTCTGACACTGTTCCTAATTTATATAAATATTTTAGGAGACAGTCAGAACAGCCCTCTATTATTTTCAGATGATGCAGTCATTTACCATCTTGTTATTTAATCAGAAAATCAAAACCAATTGCAAAATGATTGAGTCCGCAGCTCGTGGTCTCCGGTCACATTCTCGCTTCCTGAGCACGCGGTCCCGAGTTCGATTCCCGGTGGGGGCAGGGATTTTCACCAGTCTCGAGATGACTAGGTGTTTGTATTGTCTTAATCATTTATGAAAGAGGCGAGATTGGGCTGGGCAAAGGTTGGGAATTTGTATGGGCGCTGATAACCGTGCAGTTGACCGCCCCATAAACCAAACATCATCATCATCAAAATGATTGACAAAATAGCTGTATGGTATGAAAAGCGGAAATGGTCTCTGAAAAAGGAAAAGTGTGAGGTCATCCATATGAGTATGAAAATAAATCTGTTAAGTTTCACCTATACAATAAATCACACAAATTTAAAAGCTGTCTATTCAACTAAGTACCTAGGGATTACGATTACTAACAACTTTAATTGTAATGATCACATAGATAATTTTGTGGGGAAGGCGAACCAAAGATTGTATTTTATTGGCAGGACACTTAGAAGATGCAACATTTCTACTGAAGACCTTGGCTGTGTGGTATGCAATCTTTACCAGATAGGATTAACGGACGGCTCTGAAAAATCCAGAGAAGGGCAGCTCGTTTAATATTAGGCCTATTGCAAAACAGGATATGGCAAGCGAGTTAGGGCATTTTTCATTGCCGTGAGATCTTTTCATGAAATTTCAGTCGCCAACTTTCTCCTCTGAATGTGAAAATATTTTATTGTCTGCTAATTATATAGGAGAAATGATCATCATAATAAAATAAAAATCAGAGGTTATACAGAAAAATAATGATCATTTTTCCTGCCTGCCTTTGAAGAGTGGAACAGTAGCGAAATAGTCAGACGGTTGTTCGAAGAATCCTCTGCCAGACACTTAAGTGTGAATTGCAGAATAATCATGTAGCTGTAGATGAACTGGGTTACTGAAATTTGTATCACATAGACTACAGTAAATTACTGTTCCTGGCCAGCTGTTAATAAAACAGATTACAACTATAAATACAGTGTAACATTTTTAAGGTTACTAGCTTCAAGCGTTTCAGTGTGGACAGAATAAACTTGCAGAGAAGTCACTATCTGTAGCAGAAATGAACAAATTTACAGTCTTTAGTAAATTAAAAGAAAAGTTAATGTAACAAGTAAAGATAGAAACAAATTCACCAGCCAAATTTGTTAAGAGTAACGTAAATGATTCCAAATTCTTCTTAATCATGAGAAGGACCTTCACATAAGCAAAAAGAAATACAGGGTGGTCAGAAAATGTGTGAAATGCTTGTAGGGATGTTACAGGGCAGGTTGTACCGAGGCAGAAATGTTAAGAAAAAAATTCAATACATTGCTCCGTTTCCAAGTTATTTAGCATAGAATTTATCCAATCGGGGCGTCGCGCGCTCACACTCAAGCGGCCTGCCAGGAGCAGTGTTGCCCAACGAGTGCTTTGTCTCGTTAGCTGAAACTTGAATTTACGCGCGCGACGATCTGATTGGCTAACTTCAATGCTAAATAACTCTGAAACAGCACAACATACTGAATTTTTTTCGTAACATTCATATCTCAATACAACTTGCCCTGCAACATCCCTACAAGCGTTTCAGATATTTTCTGACCACACTGTATATCATGCTGCATTCTCTTGTGTGGGTGCCCATTTTTATCTTCACTAATATCAGATAATGCTGTTATAGCTCATAGTTAATTAGTGAGAAATGCTGAGGGGAGTCTGATTGTTAAGACTGCAGCTGTCACTGTCACTTTTTCTTTTCAAATCGTGTTATAGATCGGCCATTTTGTATCCTCCCATGCCCTTGATGAATGGCAAAGAGACAGCACCTGTTCATGAATTCGCTAGACGCTTCCTACCCCATCAGAGGGACAACCACATGTGAAAGCATCGATATTTTATGACATGCTCTGTGTGGCTTCTTTTTAGTTGTATCACTAACCATTAAACTGTCATTATGAATAACTGCTGACAACCTGTGGGCAAGGACCATCTGATACCAGAGCACTTTATTCCGCAAGGCATTGCCAGCTATTCCGATTGTTGCCTCCCAACCTATGTTATCTGGATGCTTCCTCTGTCTCATCTTCTCTGAACATCAAAAGTGGGGGTGTCTGTTCCCCAACAACTGCTGTATGCTCTTGTTTCCATGTAACTGCTACTACTCCCTTTCAGTTCAGCTTTACTGTGCTTTCTGTCTACCACATATTTTGCACATTCATATTTTTGCATGTTCTTCTTGCATCAATGAAACTAAATAGTAACTTGTGTTACCTATTGTTATAAAATTTGGTTGCCTTACCATTGAGGATACAGTGCTCTTTCACAACCTTCTTTTTCAGTGTCCTGATTCATATTTTTCTAGGCATGATTAGGCAAGATAGTTCTTTTGATAGACCAATTAAATATCCATTTTTCTAGTTTTGGTGTTAAGCCCCAAAAAACAAACTAGAATTGATACAGAACACAGTTTCATACTTGACCCATGTCACCATTTATTATGTTTCAGCCAATAAACCAAAGATCATCATAGCATTTTCTATAGCATAGTCTGTCAGGGGTAGCATGCCCTTGCTTTCCCCTGACCTTAGAACTATCTCACTTGGCCACCAGACATACAATTTTTCACAGTTATAAATCTTTCCCAACACTTGGAAATCACATTGAGTACTAGGAAAACATGAAGAACTGACCAAGAACTGAACTCTCAGGTAGTCAGTTTGTAGTCTTGGCTTGACCTTCAAGCCACTGTTACTGTTATTAGGGATTTACCAAAATATAGTTTGTAGGTAATTTTGTGCAGTTATTAATTCAAGATAACATTTTAACTGTGTGCCTGAGATGAAATACTGATCACAATTTTGGTAGCTTGAACTGTAATGTATTTGTACTATAACATCAACAAGAATCTAACAACAGTTGTATTGTATAGCAGCTGACCACCGAGCAGGGAGTTGCGGTATATCTCCAGTTCCTAACTCATAAATTAGTAAAGTTGGTATCTTTCATATTAACACGTACATAGTACACTGCATGATTAATGACTGCTTTACACTGCTTATAGAGTTTGTGTTCACACACAATACTGCTAATACCTGTGTTAATTGAAGATAGAGTATGAGAGTTACTTTTTTTATTGTAATATATTTGTGGCAGAATGTAGAAATTTATGTCTTAGTAAGTATTTAGTAGCATGTTATAAGCACTGCAAATGCACAGAAGAGTAAATAGCTCATCATCATCACTATAAAATACTAAAAAGTATATCAAAGACTAAATATTTGTATGGTAGTTTTATCATGTTACTTGCTAAATCTGTTTGATTTTTGTAATAAATCCAGTGTTAGTGGAATAATAATCATAGCAGCTTGTAGTATGTTATGATAAAAGTTTGATAAGTTCACGTGTTTCTTTAAACATGGGTAGGTTTGTTTTGTCTTGCTTAACAAAGTTTTTGAGGAAAAAATACCATTATTGCAGACTTTGAGAAATATATGTGAATTCACTGGTGTGTGTGTGTGGGGGGGGGGGGGGGGGGGGGGTGGAATTCTAAATAGGGCCTACTCATCTGAAGCTTTGATGTATTTGATACTTCACTTACATTACTCCACCGTAAAGGGCAAGCCCACATTGTCCTTTGTTTGTACTGCCCTTTGTGTACTGTTAATGTGCCCAGTTAATAAAACATGTGAAACTCATATCCTTATTGATTCAGCTGCATCCTGATAAAAAGTGATAACAGCGCAATTGCGGCGCGCGCGCGCACACACACACACACACACACAATAGGCTGTAGACTGCTTGCATCATGTGAAAGTATTCCTGACATCAGCAGAATAGATTGGTCTGTCTAAAGTGATCAGCTGAGCATAAAGTACGGTAGTGTCAGATTCATAATATTGATTAATAACACAGTTGCAACACTTACGGGGTATTTTGTTGTGGATCAATACAGCAGCTGTACTCCATTGAATGCAAGGACATGTGTAAGCTGAAAAGAGGGGAGGATACTACCGATACAGTCTAATAATTTTAATTTGGTCCTACCTGTGTAGAGCTCACAATCTTACAAAATGAATATTTCAGCAGTTGTCTTTCATTAAAATTAATTACATTTGAGCACTGTTATGACTTAGGTGAGTTATAGCCTCAACATGTTTCCAGCAGGAAAGATACCACAGAGGAAATTGATTGTTCGCAAGTGACTGGTAAACAGCTTATTTTGACATCAGCTTTTGAATTGAACCAAAATCACAAGTATGGAAATACGTGCTTAATAACAGTTACTTTTACTTATTTCCCCAACTGCTTCACTTTTAACTTACTGAGTACTGCAAATGACCAGATTTTTATATTTCCAAACCAGTACTTTGCGTGATTTTTGACCTGGCAATTGGTTCAGTTTTCTCCTCTTGTTCTCATTAGCAAAGTTCCCAAATACTGAAGCTTCATGTGGAGAAAGTCATTGTAACTCCCAAGACAATTTGTAGATCTAATTTTCAGCTATGTTTCTGATTTTTTTTCCATATTAAGAATTGTTTTTCAGATTCCTATTTAATTTTTATATGCATCAGTTCATCATAAAGCAGTAGATTTACATTTAAGTAATTTTACAGGCTATGACACGCTACCAGTAGACTCTATTCAAGGACTTGACATAAAACTCTCACCCTGCCACTGGTGGTGGCGGCGGCGGTGGTGGATCCAATTATGGACCCATGGACACCATGGATGTACCAGGTGCTGAATCAACAGACCTCAATTTTGACCACTTGGAGGAATTACCACAGCCCACCACAGGACAATAACCAAGTGGCTGCTTGGTATGACACTGACTTGTAATTTAGATTTGGTGCGGTGTCTGTCAGGAGTGTTATTAACGTGTGTATGTTTTTATGTTCATGGTGAAGTGAGTGACATACTTTGCATGTTAGAAGGTTATTGTGTGTGGCAGACTGGCTGTACCACAGTGAAGATATCTCATTCACATGTTAATTTTAGGTTTATCATTCCTATTTCATGACAGCTTTGTGAGAATTCATAACCAAAATTTTATAAACAATTTTGTTGAGTGTTCTCATATAATTTTGATTCATTATTCCATTTTGTATAATGAATTGGAAGCAAATGTTACTGAGTAATGTAGATTTTGGAATATTATGTAAACAGAATGATGTGTAAGCCACTGTCATTATGGAAAGATGATTTTTTTGCTGCATTAATAGCCTCATAATTGATACATTAGGTGTGTAGATGCAGTTTTAAGTGAGAATTATGTGTCTCATTTAATAAATTTGTGAGTTTCACGCACAGTTATTTAATTAGATGTAACTGTTATTGAGCACTGCAGGGGATATCATTAGTTATTGTTCATATCACTCAGTCATAAAATTGTGTGTGATCATAGTAGCAAAACATTTATGTATGTGTAGTGAAATCTGCTATAATACTGAGTACTTTTAGCTGTGTAATTCTGCTTCGTGTATGTTGAATGGTCCATTTGCTTTCCTACTTCAGACGAAAAGTATCTTGGATATTCTTTAATTACATGTAGGGGACCATATATTTTTCTTCTTACTTTAGCCAGAACATCAAATAAAGTTATTAAATATAAGGTGTTTGATTATTATTGCTATTCAGAAAATGTTCCCTCACAAGTAAAAAAAGTATCGTCCTACCTACTGTCAAACAGAGGAAAATCCAAGGTGGAATGTAACAATATTATGAGAAGGAAAGTTGCTACTCACCATATAGCGGAGATGCCACACACACACACACACACACACACACACACACACACAGAGGCAACTAAAACCACACTGCGAGCAGCAGCACCAATGCATGTTGGGAGTAGCAAATGGGTGGGGTATGAAGCACACTGTGGCGGGGAGGGGGAGGGATAGTATGATAGGGGTGGCAGACAGTGAAGTGATGCAGGTTAGACTGAGGGTGGGTGGGAAGTAGCATAAAAGGAGAGAAATAAAGAGACTGGTTGTGGTGGTGGAATGACGGCTGTGTAGTGCTGGAATGGGAACAGGCAAGGGGCTGGATGGGTGAGGACAGTGACTATTGAAGGTTGAGGCCAGGAGAGTTACGAGAATGTAGGCTGTATTACAGGGAAAGTTCCCTCCTGCACAAGTCAGAAAAGCTGGTATTGGTGGGAAGGATCCATATGGCACAGGCTGTGAAGTAGTAATTGAAATGAAGGATATCATGTTTGGCAGTGTGTTCAGCGACAGGATGCTCCACTTGTTTCTTGGCCACAGTTTGTCAGTGGCTATTCATGTGGATAGACAGCTTGTTGGTTGTCATGCCTACATAGAATGCAACACAGTGGTTGCAGCTTAGCTTGTAGACGACGTGACTGGTTTCCCAGGTAGCCCTGCCTTTGATGGGATAGGTGATGTTAGTGACCAGACTGGAGTAGGTGGTGGTAGGAGGATGTATGGGACAGGTCTTGCATCTAGGTCTATTACAGGGGTATGAGCCATGAGGTAAGGGATTGGGACCTGGGGTTGTGTAAGGATGGACGAGTATATTGTGTAGGTTCAGTGGACGGCGAAATACCACTGTGTGAGGGGTGGGAAGGATAGTGGGCAGGACATTCCTCATTTTCAGAGCACAACGAGAGGTAATCGAAAGCCTGATGGAGAATGTAATTCAGTTGCTCCAGTCCCGGGTGGTACTGAGTTACAAGGGAAATGCTCTCTGTGGCTGGATGGTGGGAATTTGGGAGGTGATGGGAGAGTGGAAAGATAAGACACAGGAGATTTGCTTTTGTACAAGGTTGGGAGGATAGTTACGGTCAGTGAAGGCTTCAGTAAGGCCCTCAGTATATTTGGAGAGGGACTGCTCGTCACTGCAAATGTGATGACCACGGGTAGCTAGGCTGTACGGAAGGGACTTCTTGGTATGGAACGGGTGGCAGCTGTCAGAAGTGGATGTATTGCTGGTGGTTAGTAGGTTTGATATGGACGGAGGTACTAATGTAGCCATCTTTGAGGTGGAGGTCAATATCTAGGAAGGTGTATTGTCGGGTTGAGTAGGACCAGGTGAAGCAAATGGGGGAGAAGTTGTTGAGGCTCTGGAGGAATGTGGATAGGGTGTCCTCACCTTCGATCCAGATAGCAAGGATGTCATCAGTGAATCAGAATGAGGTGGGGGGATTAGGATTCTGGGTTTTTAGGAAGGATTCCCCAAGATGGCCCATGAATTGGTTGGCCTAGAATGGTGCCATGTGGGTGCCCATAGCTGTTCCCTAGATTTATTTGTAGGCAATGCCTTCAAAGGAGAAGTAATTGTGGGTGAGGATATAGTTAGTCAAGGCGACTTGGTTTTGAATCCATTGGGCATTGGGAAAGGTAGTTTTCAATAGCGGTAAGGCCATGGGCTTTAGGAATGTTAGTGTACAGGGAGGTGGCATTAATAGTGATGAGCAGGGCACTGTGTGGTAAACGGACAGGAACTGTGGAGAGTTGGTGTCTTTTATATAGGAGGGTAGGTTTCCGGGTAATAGGTTGTAATTGTTGGTCTACGAGAGCAGAGATTCTCTCTGTGGGGACACAGTAACCGGCCACAATGAGGCGTCCTGGGTGGTTAGGTTTATGCACTTATATCCTTTCTGGAATGGGGTCACGGTGGCAAGGTTTGTAGGTGAAAGTATCTGACAGCTGGCTGAGTCGTTCCGCCAGGTACTCCTTGCAGTTCAAAACAACAGTGGTGGAGCCTTTGTCCACAGGTAGGGTTAGATGGTGGACAGCAGTTCTTTCTGTGGATGTAGGGTTAGTTTGCATGTTGAGAGATTTGGGGAATTATGGTGAGGCAAGGTTCGAGGTTAAGAAATTCTACGAAGTTAACAGAAGGTGGTTTGGGGGAAGTGGGGGTGGATCACAGTTGGATGGAGGAGTGAACTGAGTTAGGCAAGTTTCAATGTTGGTCTTTGGTTGAGTCTGATTGGTAAGTTGGTGGCGAGAAAGTGTTTCCACTGTAGGGACCAGGAGAAGCAGAGGAGGTCTTTAACAAGTCCTGCATGATTGAATTAGGGAGTGGGACAAAAGATGAGGCCTTTGGAAATGACTGATATTTCTGTGGGGCTAAGGCTTCTGGAAGATACGTTAATGACTGTGTTGTGGGTCTCTTTAGGTTCTGGAATCTGTGTCGTGGTCGGAGGGAGTTTGGGGTAAGTGTAGTGGGTCTGCACAGGCGGGAGTAGGAAGTGAATGGGATGGAGAGCTTTTTGAGGTGGCATTTTGCATGTTGCTCAAGTCCCTGCAAGGCAAGAATTTCAGTGTTTGTTATGGGTTCCAGTAATCTGGGATTCCATAGGAGGAGGATTTTGCGAATGGAGAGAAAGTAGTGCAAGAAGATTTTGAGCTTGGTTGATATGGTGTTGTGGGACTATGTTGGTGAGGGCTAATGATTGACAGAATCTGAACAGGCAGAAGGAGGGGTGGCAGCCAGAGATGGGTAATTTGATGGTAAGGCCATTAGGGGGGGATTCCATGAGCCAAGCAACAATGCAGGAATAGTATGTATGACTGGGATCTGGCTAGGGATAAGGAAACTTTTCTGTATTGACACAGATGAAAGGAGCAAGGATCCATGGTGGTGAAAGAATGCAAAAAATTATGTAAATGATGTAGAATTATGCCCAAAAAATTTCGCAAGAATACACCCAAATATGTGTGAAAATTCACGAAAAGTATGAAATGGGTGCAAAAGGGGGAAACAATATGAAATCTGAGGGAGTCGACGATAGCGAAACGCGAAAACCTTCTAATGTGTTTGTCGTTGACAAACACCTTCAATGGTGGCTCTCCTGAAGTCATCCCATACGTGAGGAGAGTTCCGGCAACAATGCACTTGTGGTTCCAGTTCTTTTCAATGATGCTTAAATGGGTTTCTCAGCTGGTATTGCAGGCCATTCAGTTCCATTTTATTGATTGTTGTCTCTAGGACATTGTTCACATAGTGGATGTGTTGTGCCTGTGCGTTATCGTCTTGAATGGTGAACCCATCACTGAAGCTTTACATGTAAGGCTGGACAAACTGTAGGTAAATGCTGTCCCAGTGCTGCCTGCACAGCCCTCAAAATTATGTTTAACAGAGATGAGAGGCACCAACAACAATATGTAATACTCACTGGACCATCTCCCTACAGAACCGGAACTGCATACCTGAGACGTTCATTGTATTCTGCCACCTCCACACTCGTTTACAGTAACATTCAGGTGTCAAACATATTCCACACTTGTCTTTGGAGCTAACCTGACAGCATTGCTCAGTTTCCATTTGTGGTGTTCTCTTGCCAACTTTTTCTGAGCACTTAGGTACTTCAAGGTTTGTGCTGTTGTTTGCAGTGGACACCTAGAGGCCAAATTGATTGTTTGGAGACAACTGTATACTGCCTGGGTTGACACAGCTGTCCCAGTCAGACCCGTGCATCCTGCCACATTTACCCCCCTGAGCCCACATGGGCCCAACCGGGAACAGAGTGCATGAGCCATGATGCACCATTGAGGCCCTCTTCTAGTTCGGGTAACAGCCCGTGCCCGAGAGCCAACAGGATGTGGTGCAGCACAAAGACAGGCAGCACTGGGAGAAGGAAATGACTGGCCGCTGATAAGTTGATTAGCTTTCTGAATCACCGGCGCTCCTTTGAGAATCATAAAGGTTTGAGGATGTTCTTGAGTATTCTTGATGCCTTGTAAAGAAAAATAACTTGTAATGTAAAATAATGGATGTAACACACTAATGTGTAATACTATAATGAGTGTAGCATAAGTAACTTTTTATTGGTTTATACAATTGTTCCTTTAGTTTATCTGCTTATTTCTAAGGCATCCACCTTTCTGAGATCTTTCCTGAAACTTGATCTTAAGTAGCTAATTTTTTATTACGCATTGTTCCACAGGTGGAATATCGCCTAAAATTTTTTTTTATGTTTTTGTTCGTGTAATGTTCCTGGGTCATTTTCCACAAGCTAGTTTTTGTGTGGTACAGCTTTATAAGTTTTTAAATGTGATCAGTGGTCCAGCCTTTTGACATACTGAAAGTGGATAGAACTTGCTGTCACATGAAATCCACAGTATAACTCATGGAATTTTCAAACGTTTATGAGGCTAGATCAGTTGTTCTGAGAAATGTTTTCTGCCTCAAAATCGTGCCTTCACTAATGCACAGGCACAGGCTATGGGTCTTCCAGGATCTGTGGCCCATCTCTAACACCCACTTTTGTGGCCAGCTAATGCAAGCCTATGCGGACAGTACAGCGCGAGACACTAAGGTGATCAGTGTGTAAAAATGCAACAATTGTTTTGGTTTTCTTTTGGGTTATTGTACATTATAATTATTATTATTATTATATGTCAGAAATACATATCAAACAGAAAAGGTCCTCCCGAAGTCTAAGAATTAGAAAATGTATGGAAGAGAAAAAAGAACTTCCCCTGGAACTAAAAAAGAAAACCTACACCCATCTGAAGATATCAAGAAATAACATGGTATGACAAAACTTAACATAAGTTATAGATGCTTTGATGGCAGTTATCAGTACTCTGTTGCGACACCTGAATATCTACAAAGCCAACCTTTTGGTGGAAGTGAAGGTAACCCACTGCATGTGTGAGAGATGCGCTTCTCACCCTTCAACATTTCTCGCACTGTAAACAAAAAGGCTGATGAATGTTGTGTGGCTATGATCCTCCAAATGTCACAGAATATGAAGGATGGTACATGGGCGTATACAACTGACATGTGGGCAGATGTCTACACTAAAGGGGTTATTTGACTATGCATTCACTCTCATGAGAGTTGCAGTGGAAATATCGGGTCCTGTTTGTTGCAGAGTTCCCGTTTGATATGAAGAAAAGTGCTGCATATATGTATACAGGGGAAACTGAAAGTAATGTGAGTGTTTTAATTATATTTACAAACCATAAGTTGAGTGTTCATCACCAATCAGGCAAAAATGTACAAAAGGTACTTGAGAATGATTGTCTCCTTCCATGTAACAACCACTCCCGTAGTGCTGTTTTATGCCACACCCATGATAATAAATGGTTGCAGGATTATAGTCCTGATGTTAATACATTTTGTTTAAAAGGAGTGGCCATGTAAAAATCTCACAGCAACAGTTAGCTGAAAAGCAGCTCATTGAGACTTGCTGGAATACTTTGTGTGTTATGCTAAAATCTGGGTTAATGTAGCATGACAAATTACTTAAGTTTTCCATGAATTCGGGAAAATGCACTTACTTAGGAACTAGAATTACCAGGTAGCTGACAAATTAATTCAGCTTTTCTAAGTTTTTCAAGAGGCTATCAAGGTTATGGAAGCTGACAGTGGTATGAGACTTTAGTTGATTGTGACCTGGTTGTATCAGCAATAGGAACACTGTGCTGAGAATGTGATGGACAGTGAGGTGAGCACTCCCCTATACATAAAACAATGCATTTATAAACAAATAAAATTTAACTATTTGGTTAAATATTTTAAACACCCAGAACTGGATAAGAGTTTTTCCAAGTCCCTCCAAATGTCCTTTAATCCTGTTCGTGACACTTTCGTCTGAAATAAGTAGTAGTTCTATTGTAGAAAATTGTAAAGAGTATTAAAGCACTCAATTTGATTGGAATTTATACAGATTTCCCTAGCTGTAAGGTTTTTAATCAATGAGTCAATATGGTCTTGCACAGTACAAGGGTTTGTGTTCGGTCCCTGAAGTAATAAATTTAAACTGTTGATTTTTAAGAAAATGGATGCGAAATAAGCCAGATTTGCCTTGGGAAGGGCCTACAGTATTACAAAAATTCGATAATTAGTTGGATGACCTTTAATAAAATTAATTCTTTTCACTGTATCGTAAGGTAACCTGTTTTTTAACGTGCACCTAACAATACATTGCTTTAACAATTAGAAACAGTGAAAGAGATTTAAGGAATCATCTGTTACCTGACGTTACAGCCACCAGTCAATTCAATATCAACCAGAAGAGAAATACTGTGTGAAGTAAAAAACTACTTGCAAACGGGCCACAGAGATTTGGTTTCATGCTCACAACTGTGTAGTGCCTGGCGGGCATGCGACTCAGTGAGCAGTTGACTCACACGGACCCCTGGCAGGACTCAAGTTCTTACAGTGCACTGCGCAGCCTGGCGGGCCTTGTTGCCACTCCACCAGCTGACCAGGCAGCCCGAGTCGAGGCTCGCCTGGCAGTCGTGGCTACTAGCTGCCTCCAAAAAGGCAGCCCGAAGTCGCGGCATTGTCTTCATGGTACTTCAAGAGCCAAAATTTATAGATGGCAGTTTTAAGTGCTCATGACCACTAAGTCACGTTTCCAATGTTTTGCATGGTAGCAGTTGAATGTCGAAATGACATTGCTGTTGTGTACGCCAATTTGGTGGACAGCTTCACATGTTACCAATCCCTTTTCCCATAAATTGACAATGTGTGTATTGTCATGCTTGAAATGACACTTCAGGCCATGTTGACAGACAGACAGCATACACAAGTTGTTGTGCCATATTCTCAACTGAAGACCTTGTGTGTGTTACGGGTCTGCACTGAGAATGTGTGTATTGTCATGCTTGGAATGACACTTCAGGCCATGTTGACAGACAGCATACACAAGTTGTTGTGCCATATTCTCAACTGAAGACCTTGTGTGTGTTACGGGTCTGCACTGAGAATGCAGGTTTACTTAACACCCACATTGAAATTTGACAGCCTGCAAGGCATATTTGTTTCAAGATGAAACTAACTGGGCCAGAGTTAGGAATGAATCTACCCTAATATCAGTCTGCAGGGTGCAAACATTATAAGCTGTCAAAAAAATCCTGTCAGTAGAACACAAGTAATTGATTTAAAAATCTAGTAACATATTTCTCCATTTCCTACCGTTGTCTTGGGGGAAAGGGGAGGGGGATTCATCTCAAGGCAGTGTTTTTGGGCAAGTAGACTCTGGACAGTACACCCGTATTAGATGTGACTTGTGTAAACATTATGCACAGTAGACTGGGGAATTCATTAAACAGGATCAAAACACTACGGGGTGCCTGCTCTGCCCACAGGTGCACTTATGTAAGCAATTGGTTCATGTTATTTACTGCTGTGCTTACTGACTTCGCGAGCATGAGTTGCAAACACATAGGCAACTACAGCTTACGTGGTTGAGTCATAGTAGCCTATTGGTGACATATGTCAAGTTACCTGTGTAGACATTATCGCGGTTGTGTTCAACATTAGGATGGAAGGGAGATTCACTAATCCTGAACTACACGATATTTCTTAAAAATGCACATGCATAGTCACAACCACAAGAAACTTATTTTTTTTATAGGAGGTTACCTGTTTCAGTGTGTTTTAGACCATCTTCAAACGTATCACCAAGATGGTAGATGGTGGCAGTACGTGAAGCAGGCATTATGACTCCATGAACACTAACTTTGTGCGCCAAGTAGTAGCATCACATATTCAGTGTTGCTTTTCCGTAAACTTATGGGCAGGTATAATTGAGGATTACATTATTGGGCCTCATGTTTTACCTGCACGATTGATTGGTAACAATTACCAAAACCCTTCTGGAGGAAACATTGCTACAGACTTCATTAGAAGATATTCCATTAGCTGTACATTAACATTTCGTTTCTCCACAATGATGCTCTCCCCCCATATTCGTCTCAGAGTTTCAAGATTTTTGAGCAGACAATTTTCAAGATGGTGGAGAGGACTTTCTGACCCATATCAATGGCCAGCTCGTAGTCCTGATTCAAGTCCACTGGATTTTTACTTTTAGGATCATATGTAGGGATTTATTTTTGCTCAGTAAGTAAATAAAGGGGACGAACATACGCAGAGGATTTTGAAGCAGCCAGTACCATAAATACAAATGTGCATGTGTGAAAATGAGTGTATTGAAACTGATTTCACCATAATAAAGCATGTGTCTAATCGAATGGTGAGCATTGTGAACACTTATTGTAACATAGGCATAGGTGTAAGAGGAAATAAGGTAATGTGAGTTTCATTTTTGTTATGGTAATGTACAAAAGGAAAGTAATCTGAATTTAATGTTCATTGAGGTACTGTTGTAAAAAGAGGAAACAGTTGATTTTAATGACCACACATGAATTATGAGGTAGCCGGTTGATTTTGTACTAAGGGAAACATGTTTTATTTGATGTTAACTCTGCGTTACTACCTCGTCCTTCCTTATAATAATGTTGTAAAACAGAAAACGTCTGGTTGTACTTAATTAATTGTTTATATAAAATGAATTACATGCTGTTGAAAACCCAATGACTGTTTTCATTGCCTGTTTCCTTAGCGCCATATCGCATTGGCGTACACATCCAATGTTTACATTGCTGCGGTTTGTCTGTTATCTTTCTCGGATTGCTGCATTAATGTCGGTAACACACAAGCAAGGTTGTATACTGTCAGTTGACAACGTAAATGAAAGTGTGACTACTAGCAGTCTTACAGATATATGTCATTTAGAAATAAAGAACATCATACAATGGTATTTCATTAAACTTTTTTTTTCAGGCCCACCAAGCTGTACCATCTGTATAATTTTGGCTGCTTATACCAGTTATGCCCCATATTTTGTGGAGTGCCACACACATATGATCAGATTTTGAAACAAAGAGGAAAACATAATGAAGGTTTGCTGATGATTGCCCCTTGAGAATATTGTCATGGTGATAGCCTGGAAACTACAGTTATTTTGACATAACTATTATCTGTTAATGGTCTGTAAAATGGCTTCTAGTGACAGAAAAATACTCTGTCTAATGGTCAACATAGTTGACAAATGAGTCGCTGAAGCAAGAGTGAACTAACCCGCATTTGTTGTCGTGTTAAGTTACCTGCATGAAATGATGCCTATGTGAAGTATAAAAACCCTACAAAACCGATATATAAATTCTGTATGGTAATGCAGATGAGGGGCCAATTACTACTTTTTCCGCTGAGGCTTTGTCACGTTTTCATGGAGCAATAGTGGACTATGATTCATTAGTCAGTGGACTATGATCCAGTAGACCACTGAGGCACTGACAACAGTTCCCTGTACCACCCCCAGCGTTCGCTACGCGCAGTCATGCCCAGCACTATGCGACGATGTTGCCTTGTGTAGTAGTTGCTATCGCAGAATTCGCGTCACTCTGCATTGATTCACATCGTGTAATCGCGTAGTGCAGGTGTAGTGTGTTGGTTGGGCTATAGTTGTTGAAGTTACAATGATGGATCAAAACACAAAACCTAAAACTATAGAGGAACAATTACAAGGCATGTTGTTATTGTTTGTGTGTGCATGTTTGACATTGAACTTCACAGATATGTTTCAATCGGAGGAGGAAGGTGACAATCAAGAATGTGATACAGAGGGGCTCGATGTTAATGACGGTTTGGAAATGTCCTCAATACCAGGACCATCTGCATCCTCCTCATCCCCTAATAATGTGTACAGTATGAAAGGCAAAAAGCATTTGAGGAAAGAGAGAGATTGAAAACGGAATGTAAGAAAACAGAGATGAGCCCAAGACAAAGAATATGTAAATGGTAAGGGCAAGATTACACCTCAAAAAGAATGCCGAATGGGACCATGTTCTTGTATGAAGCAATGCCACCTAAAGATAAGTGCAGACAAGCAGTGTAAAATATTTTATGATTATTACGGATTGGCGAACTTCGATTTGCTATTGGCCTTTCTATTTAACGTTATCCGTGTTTGTAAAAACTCACGAATGTATACCACGTTCCTTTTTCAACGGGAAAATATCAGGCAATACTTTTTGCTTGATATTCATGGTAATGATGTGCAAGTGTGCAAACCATCTTTTCAGAACACATTGGCAGTATCTGCAGGACGAATAGACAGAATATTGAAGCAGAAAGGTGTTAGTGCAACTGCTCCATTTGACCAATGATGACAATGTGAATCTGCCAACAAAACACCGTCAGATAAAATAGCTGAAGTGAAGTATTTTGTCGACAAATTTCCAGTGTATGAAAGTCACTATGCCGTACACAAATTGAGTAGAAAGTATTTGTCACCTGATTTAAATATCAGTATTATGTATTCATTACATTCCAAAGAAACAGTGAACCCAGTATCCGATCATATATTTTGCAAAACCTTCAATGAACAGTTTAATTTATCTTTCCATCCACCTATTTCGGATTCATGTAAGAAATGTGATTCTTTCCAGGTCAAAATAATGGCTTTACCAAACGACAGTTCGTTCATCTCGGAGAAAGACGAACATTTGAGGACTGCTGAGTGTGCACATAAAGGCTTGCAGAACGATACTTTGCTTGCTAAATCAAATGATGATGTTACAGTTATGATATTTGACCTGATGAAAACTTTGCCTACACCTGTATTGTCAACAGGGGTATGCTATTACAAAAGGCAAATGTGGACCTATTGCCTCAGTATTAATAACGTAGGGGATGATGATGTTCACATTTCTTTGGAACGAGTCGATAGCATCTCGAGGTCCTCAGGAGATTGGCTCATGTTTGTTGTACTATGTTAACCATTTTGTGAAATCTTCCCAGTTAATTATGTGTTCGGATCAGTGAGGAGGTCAAAACAGGAATACTAAACTCTCACTTATGTGCCAGTACATGGTTTCCAATCCTATTTACATAGCAAATGAAATTGATCACAAATTTTTAGTCAATGGTCATTTGTATTTACCTTGAGATCAAGATTTTGGTTTGATTGAAAAACAAAAGAAGTATTTTAAAAGTGTTTACGTTTCAGAACACTGGAATGAGATTATTGAGGCTGGTAGGAAGAAAAAGTCTTCCAATTTAGTTCACATGGGTAAAGATGACTTTTTTCAACCAAAACACTTGAAAGGAATATTACGAACCGCAAAATATCGGTTGATCAAACCAAAGTAGAGCTTTTCAGGATCCATTAGCTACGATTTGTGGAAAAAGCTGCCTTTTGATATACTTTTTAAATATTCCAGTGAAACAGGTGACATGTTTAATAAAGTCGATGTGTCCGAGAGGACATCAATTCTTATAAAGGAGTTAGGACAGCTGTATCCAGAAGGTAATGCAATGAGTGAACTGAAGAAGAAACATTTACTGAGTCTACTGGACTTTATTCCACCAGTTCACTGTGATTCTTATAAGAACCTGAGGACAGCTGTTGCAAAGCCTGCAAATATGTTGCCCATATCATATCTTGATTGTGAAGATTATGATGTGTAATAACAGTTTGTGGAAACCTTTGTGGTTGTTGTAATCACATTATTTCATGACATTGTTTCTTAAAGCTGTTCAATGATGTAAACAAACTATAGATCCTATACCTCTACAATAGTATATAAAGAACAATAACTATTTGTATTCTCACTACTTTGTAACTATTTCAATGAGTACATTGTATTTCATTCCTCATTGTATTTGCTTATGTCAATGTTTTCATACTTGGATTGGAAAGAACTCAGTCTGAAATACCTTTGAATCCAAAAGCAAATAGAAATCCTTTCGTGAAAGAGGCTGTACACCTAATGCAACAATGACTATCTGCTGAAAGTCACGTTATGTGTAGTGCAAAAGTGGACTTACCCACATAAAAAAACGGGAATTTTAAAGGTCAAGATGTAATTGGGTTGTATAATCCACTTAAGAGTCCTGCAGTACTTCTAGTAGCTAAAAGTTGTAACATCCAGTGACCGGGTAAAGAACAGAATATGTTTGCTAAATCCAGTATCTTTCTACCTTGATTATCTCTGTTGGAGGAAGGTTGGGGTTAGTCCACTATTGCTGTAGGTGCCTCAAATACAAGGTGAAATCTGGAGGGGTCGTACTTCTTTGTCACAATGAGCTTGAAAGGTGGCAACTAATGATTCAGAACTTCCAGCGCACATGTCCAAGAACCTAGGAAGAGAAGGAATTTATCTCCACAAAAAAGAAGAGTAGCATGACTTGTGCAAAGTATTAAGTTCTCATTTTCCGTTTTCCAGATTTTTATGAGTCAGTAGAACATTGGTCTTTTCATATGTGGTCCAAAATTTCCAGTTGATTATTGAAGATAAACATATTGCACAGATAGCAACTATTCAGCATTACTGTGCATGAATGACACTGTGAGAGCAGTCCCATCTCTTTGAGTGAAAGTGTCCTTTCAGCTCTCACTTTTTCAAAATTGCACTGATGTGCATTGTATATGCGAGATTCACTTAAAATAGCAATCTCATGCTCTGCATTTGTCATCAGTTAGAACAGGAAAAAATTTTTTTCACGTTTTTGGATTTTTATCTCATTATAAAATTTGCAATTTCCCAAATGAAGTAATATAGATATCACTTATAAAGTCACATGTGAAGAATTTTATTTTATTTTTTTAAATATAATCTCCACCGGTTGAAAATGTTAAAATTATTACGTGCATTACTTCAAGTTCCAACAAAATTGGTAATTTTTTATATAGAAGGCTGTGGATTGGTGTGTTATAAAGGTTAGATTACATGTTTGTATTGGTAGCACTGTCAAAAACAGTATCTATAATTTCATATTATAAAAACGCACTGTACGTCATGCTAACATTTTTCCGAGGAAAAGTGATGAATAGATTGGTAAATCTCTCAAAAAGTAAAGTATGATGCCAAAACTAGATGTTTTTAAGAAACGTGGGTTTCATGGTAATAGATTTTCGAATAAAGGGAAACATTGTGTTCAGCATGTGGCGTGTGAATTTACAGACAATCAAATACAGGCAAACTCGTCAGTATCTGGAGAGACACCTACTAGTGCTTCGAAGATTGAAATAAAATGTTGTGATAAACAGTTTTCTCAAAGTGATGTAAATGGTAAGTTACCTTATATTCTGATAGATTTACGCATCCTAACAAGGGTGTTTGGTGAATGTGTATATTGTAAAATATATGGAGGGCCAGGTAGTTTACATGAAGATGGTGAGGTATCAAATGGACTAGCCAGGAAACTTATCATTAATGTACCAGTTGTAAATATACTCATTCATTTTGGAATTATGATAAGTGTAAAGATAATTATAATTGAAGTAAATGTTTGAGAGCTATTGGCAAAGGACACACTGCAGCAGAAACAGTGTGTGCCATAACGAATATGCCGTGCCCACCTTGTAAAATTGCCAAGTATGCAGGATTTATTGGAGCTGTTGCATGTGAGTCAATGAAAGGTGCTGCAAACATAGCTGTTGAAATAAATGGTGGTCTGACTGACACTCCAGTAGCTTTTGATGGCACTTGCAGAAGTGTGGCTACAGTTCTAAGAATTCTGTTGCTATGGTGACCAGTGTGGATAATGGAAAGGTAATAGATTTCCAGGTTTTAACCAAACATTTTTATAAGTGTAAATCAGGGAATGAAGAAGGGCATATCTGTCACAGAAATTGTGAAGGAACAGGTGATGGTATGGAGGTCTGTGCAGCTATTGAAATTTTTGGTCGATCTGTGAATGAAAGGGAAGTGTGTTACACTAAGTTATTAGGTGATGGAAACTCAAAGCATATAACAGTGTAGTAGCTGCTCAGCCTTATGGTGAGAAGATTATCACAAAACTGGAATGTGTTGGTCATGTCCAGAAGAGGATGGGCACCAGGTTGAGGAAGTTGAAACAAAGTTTGGGAGACATGAAACTTTCTGTTGGCAGAACCATAAGAGGCAGGCTGACAGACAAAATGATTGTTGAACTACAGCAGTATTATGGGATGGCCATTGGAAATAATACTGAGGATTCGTTGAAAATGAAGCAGGTAGCATGGGCTACCTTCTTCCACAAACTGTCAACTGATGAAAAACCAGTACACCACCTTTGCCCTCCTGGACTTGATTCATGGTGCAATTACTGCACTGCCCAGTACCCAAACAGCTCATACAGCCATAAACATTCCATCCCAGCAGCAGTCGTGAATATCATAAAACCTGTGTATAGAGACCTGGCAAATTCTGAATTTCTGAAGTGTTTGCATGGTCAGACTCAAAATCCTAATGAATCGTTCAATAATCTTATATGGACTCGCTTACCAAAAAATGTTTTTGTTGGAATGAAGACACTAAAGTGGAGGGTCAGTGACGCTGTTATTGATTTTAATGATGGCAACATTGGTAGGGTAAAAGTGCTACAACATATGGAAATTAATCCTAGAGCAAACTATCAGAGAACTTGAACGATGGACAAGGTTCGCATTGATAAAGCAGAGTATGCAGCACAGTTGGCCACTAAGGAGTCCATAAAGAAGAAAAGAAGGAAAAAACCTTGAAAAAGATCAAGAGGATGATATACAGTATGGTGCAGGGTGCTTCTGAGTGACTAAAAATAAAAAATTAAGTATATATTGAGTTACAGTCTTTTGAAACTTTAGAAGCCATTCCTAAAAATTTACATTTTCTGTTGCATTTTTCCCTAAATCTCAGAAACCACTTCGAGTAGAGTATTCAAATTTTCAGGGAGTAATAACATACATATCCTAAGTCTACTGAACTAAAAGAAGAACATAATGTTATGTATAACTAAAATTATTTAGGATAACATACCAAAAAATACACAAAATTTTAACTGTGTAATTAAAAAATTGTATTTCCAAAAACAGTGGCTGAATTGCAGTTATTGTAGCTCAGTAGACTCAGAACACCAGTTTAATGTCCGGTAAAAGTTTCATGTCAATGGCTACAGTGGTTCCTGAAATACAGGGAAACCAAGTCACTAAATATGACATTGTCGGGATAGGGCATTCCAACTCCCCTTAACCAGTTTGAATAATTTCATTTTCCACCCTGTTTCAAGAAGCAAATTTTGTTATTTAATTTTAAGTAGTTCTATGTCATTTTGAAGCGACTAATCTAACTGTGGGGAGCAGTAAATTCTTTTGGGCTTATCTAGTTAGCAATACCTAAAGCTGTGTCACGTAAGGTGATATCACTGAAAATAAGAGACTTTTGCCTGGCTTTGGAATAAAGGTTCAAAAATACCATCAAATGGTGTGAAGTGGACTGAATGCGGACTTTAAACTTAAATATTTCTGAAACCAGTAGATTGATTTCTCTTCCAGAGCATGAGTTTACTTCCATTTGTTCTAAGAGGCAAAAAATGCAAAGGAAAAAATCTGCACCAGTCTACTTCATCCCACCTGGGCGCCAATTTGAGCGATGACTTGTTGCGTGATAATTGTGGAGTGTTTTAAGGACAAAAAAATGTGATCACAAATATGTTTTATGAAATTATGAGGAAGCTCACAGGAAAAATGTGTTCAATGTACATTGAACCCAAACATGGCAACCTCAAACAAAAATTTCCCCTCCTTCAGCTATTGGGTTTGTCAAAATTTTTACGCCTGAAACCTCAATTGTGTGCTTATCATCAATTACAGGAGACACAAAATGTGTAACTTTTGTTGCAGAATGTAACATTTGGTTGTCCGTGGCATTTCGTAATAACTTTCCTCTCGTTGTGTTTCACTGCTTCCTTGGAGCAGTATGAAACTACCCATTCAGACTGATTTGGAGTTTTAATCTCGAAAGAATATATAAGAAGGAGGAAAGTTTTTTACAAGCAAAGAAAAAATAAGTAATGAATAGCCACCTCTCTTACTTACCACTATCAACTCCAACACTTTCTTCATCTTCTCCGTCAAAACTCGAAGAGCAATCCCAACAGAAGTTCCTTTGAGCATTCTCAGTGTCTGAAGTATCATCTTTGGAACCAGTGGAATAATTTTTTACTGGAGTGGCCTCAGTTGCAATTGGAATTGTGTTCAGTTTCTTCCTTTTCACTGATGTGATGTCCTTGTTGATCTGTCTCATTTCCTGTAGGTATTCACTCAGTGTAGTGTCAACATTCGTTGCACTTAGGATCAGTGCCATATGATGCTGGTAATCTCTCTATTACCTCATGTTTGTTAAGTAGGTGAATACCACAAGCTGAAGATCCACTTACAGCATTCTTCTGAATACTTCCATTTCCTAGGATGCATAAAGCATGTCCTCGGCATTCAAGGATAATCAGTCCCTGTTAAACAGCAGATGAGGCTGCATTTACTTGCTTCCAGTCTGTTAGAATTTTCCTCCAGCATTTCTTGAGAGTGCAAAGAACAAAATGTCCAGAGGTTGACAGATATGTGTTGCATCAGATGGTAAACATACAAATCATGTATTATGTTCTTCACAGCCCATAAAATGGGATGACAGATTATTTCCAATTAAAAGTTTCTGTTCCTCAATTTCATGTATGTCAAAAATACTTTCTGGGACTAATCACTGAAAGTTGACAAGTTAAACCATCCTTGAAGTGGTACAATTGTTACATGACCCTATTGAACAGCAACACCTTGTGCAGAATGAAGCACCTTTTGGACCTCCTTCATGCCAGAAATACCACAATGTAGCTGTGTTATACTCAAAACAAGGGGGCAGTGCTTCACGCTGGTATCACATCACAATGATTACCCAGCTCTTTAAGTAGTTTAACTACATTCAGAGGATTTTTGACACCTCTTTTTGAAATAAGTTTGTTTTTCCCGGTGTCATCGCTTAAGTTCCTCTCATTATAGTTAAAATGGCATCAAGATTTAACCCATTCAGTGAAACAAAAGTTTGTCATGGAACTCTGACAAACTAAGAGTGATCCACACCAGGTCTAGCTGTCTTTAAAAGCTTTGGCTCATTAAAAAAGTTAAAAAAGAAAGTCCTGAAAACGATTAGTATCTAAATAGAGGTTTGGAACACTATACATTTATCTGTTGCCACAAATTAAGAATATTCGAACAGTAAATATAAGTCAAATAAAAGAATTTTCTTCTTTTTGAATAGTAACCATGCATTTTTCCCTACTGTCATTCACCCAGTACACCTCCCTGCTATTTCTTTGTCTGATAGGTAATTTTAGTTCTGAGCATTTCTTTTGGAGTAAATTGATAATTAAATGTGTCACTATCACTCGATAATTCTTTACAATTATAACTCCCTTCATTTTCTTCATCGATGGTGGATTAACAGTCTGCAACATGAACTGTTTCAGTGATTTCTGATCATATACCTGCCCTATGTAAACACCATTTCAGATGTCACATAATCAGCAAATATTTTCTGCTGATACCTTAAATAGAAAAATGTTCACAGAGCTCCCCAGCACCTTCTGGGTGAGATTGAATGGGCAAAATATTTTTTAACTCTTAACTAGGGACAGAAAGTGTATTTCAAAAAACTCATTGAAAATTAAAAGAAACAGCTCCAAAAATGATATTTACCTTCCCTTTGTAATAAACTTTTAAAGCAATATTCGTCACCAACGAACGCTGCACTGATAACAAGACAGCCGCTCTTCCTGATCATGTATGGAAGGTTTGCCATAATGACAGCTATGCTGGTCCCAAGCAAGGAAGTAACAATTTTTGTGATGTTTTTTAGGTAACTTTCAGTTCTAACTGAAGTTAGCTATGAGTAGCCAAACAATCACATCTGGTATATACAGGGTGAGGCAGCTAAATCATAACACACCTTGTGTCTCCCCAACCGTAATAGATACAAAGATACAGTTTGGACAGTGATTTGCAGGGAAAGGGGCTACTTGAATAAGTCACATTTCATGTTTGTACTATTTTTTTTATTACAGAGATGTGAGGCCATCTTTGTTTTTTTTTTTTTTTTTAAATGGAACCCCATGTTAAATTTTAGCGCAACGTGATGGGCTTAAAAAGGCGGTTTCAAATATGTTTATATCATAATATGTAGGTAAATAGTTTTTGAGACACAGATAGGTTCTCATATTGTGTTCATCCTTTGAAGCGGCGTTGTCCAATGCGACCTTTCCTGTTGTGTTGAGTACATGGTAAACGTCGCGAGTCCTTCCTTACACAAACACGCCCATTTACCTGACAATAGTAATACAGTACTGCGATATTTTGCGCAAAAATTAACTGTGATGTCGCACAAATATTATTCAGTTATTTGACAACTGTGATACCAAAATAGGTAGACAACATACAGTATTAAAATACTACAGGATGTTAATAGATTTTAAGTAACAGAAATACAAATTTAAATGAGGAGGCCCTTATTGGTCACAATTATTTTGTAAGTATTTGTTTTTTATTTGAAAAATATTTACTATTGATCACAATATGAAGCAAATACACACAAAGATGCTAAATACACACTGTACGTGATACAAAACTTTACTGAAGCATGTTCTCAAAATGCTCCTCCTCTGCTGCAATGCACATTTGTAGTCACCATTCAAATGGTTTGTGAACGGCTGCAAGGCTGCCATGTGAGATATCAGCGCACGCTACGATGATACGTTGCTTCATATCGTCTGGCGCACTTGGTATTTGAGCATACACTTTATATTTCATTGCTCCCCACAGAAAAAAAAATCAAGAGGGGTCAAATCAGGAGACGGGGCTGGCCACTTCACTTCAGCACGTAGTCCTATCCAACAATCTGGGAACTTTTCATTGAACAGCTCTGTAACCACAAGAAGAGTGAGTAGGACAGCCATCATGTTGGAACCACATGCACTGACGCGTAGTTAGTGGTACCTCTTCCAGCAAAATGGGTAGAACGTTTCGCAGAAACTGTGCGTAGTTATTGTCATTTAGTATACCCGGAATGACATATGGCCCCACAATGACATTTCCGGCGATGCCACACCACACGTTAACACTCCACAGTTGCTGATGCTGTACCTGTCAAAGCCAATGAGGGTTCTCTATTGACCAGTAATGCATATTATGCAAATTCACTTTACCGTTGTGAAAGTCACTTCATCAGTAAAAAGCACCCGTTGAAAAAAACGTTGGATCATCTTGTAGGGGCTGCAAAGCAAACCGGCAAAATTCCTGGCGTCGTTCAAAATCTGCACCGGAGAGTGCTTGATGTAATGAGAAGTGAAACGAGTAAATCTATGCCGTTGCATTATGCGTAGAATGCTTCTCTGACTTATACCACATTCCGAGGCGATATGTCACGACGGAACAGTAGGGTCGTTATGCGCCAACACTAGAACGCTCTCGTCATGTACCTCGCCAGTTGCAGTTTTCTGCCTTGTCCTCTGTATGGTGTTCCATGATCCCTATTCAAGTAGTTCCTTGCAAATACATGCAAGAAGCTGGCATGTAGGACACTCAAGATCAGGATACAGCTCTCCATATCGCTATATGGCTCTAACAGCATTTCTTCTACTTTCGCCATACACTAGAAGCATATCTAACTTTTCTTCATTAGTGTACATCATGTCTGCTCCAAGAAACTGTGGCGGAAATGCAATGTCTCATTACCCCAGCAGCACATTTATACCCTTCTCTCCAACTACCTTGTGCACGATCTTGCAGCGTTATCGAGAAGCAGGAAACAATGCATTCCCTGTTAAGTTCCTCAGTGGTCAACAGGAAAGGTTGCATTGAACAACGCCGCTTCAAAGGACGAATACGATACGGGAACATATCTGTGTCTCAAAGGGTTCCATTTTAAAAAAAAAAACAGCACAAACATGAAATGTGATGTATTCAAGTAGCCCCTGTCCCTGCAATTCACTGTCCAAACAGCATCTTTGTATCTATTACAGTTGAGGAGATACAAGGGGTGTTATGACTTAGCTGCCTCACCCTGTATACACTCCTGGAAATTGAAATAAGAACACCGTGAATTCATTGTCCCAGGAAGGGGAAACTTTATTGACACATTCCTGGGGTCAGATACATCACATGATCACACTGACAGAACCACAGGCACATAGACACAGGCAACAGAGCATGCACAATGTCGGCACTAGTACAGTGTATATCCACCTTTCGCAGCAATGCAGGCTGCTATTCTCCCATGGAGACAATCGTAGAGATGCTGGATGTAGTCCTGTGGAACGGCTTGCCATGCCATTTCCACCTGGCGCCTCAGCTGGACCAGCGTTCGTGCTGGACGTGCAGACCGTGTGAGACGACGCTTCATCCAGTCCCAAACATGCTCAATGGGGGACAGATCCGGAGATCTTGCTGGCCAGGGTAGTTGACTTACACCTTCTAGAGCACGTTGGGTGGCACGGGATACATGCGGACGTGCATTGTCCTGTTGGAACAGCAAGTTCCCTTGCCGGTGTAGGAATGGTAGAACGATGGGTTCGATGACGGTTTGGATGTACCGTGCACTATTCAGTGTCCCCTCGACGATCACCAGTGGTGTACGGCCAGTGTAGGAGATCGCTCCCCACACCATGATGCCGGGTGTTGGCCCTGTGTGCCTCGGTCGTATGCAGTCCTGATTGTGGCGCTCACCTGCGCGGCGCCAAACACGCATACGACCATCATTGGCACCAAGGCAGAAGCGACTCTCATCGCTGAAGACGACACGTCTCCATTCGTCCCTCCATTCACGCCTGTCGCGACACCACTGGAGGCGGGCTGCACGATGTTGGGGCGTGAGCGGAAGACGGCCTAATGGTGTGCGGGACCGTAGCCCAGCTTCATGGAGACGGTTGCGAATGGTCCTCGCCAATACCCCAGGAGCAACAGTGTCCCTAATTTGCTGGGAAGTGGCGGTGCAGTCCCCTACGGCACTGCGTAGGATCCTACGGTCTTGGCGTGCATCCGTGCGTCGCTGTTGTCCGGTCCCAGGTCGACGGGCACGTGCACCTTCCGCTGACCACTGGCGATAACATCGATCTACTGTGGAGACCTCACGCCCCACGTGTTGAGCAATTCGGCGGTACGTCCACCCGGCCTCCCGCATGCCCACTATACGCCCTCGCTCAAAGTCCGTCAACTGCACATACGGTTCACATCCACGCTGTCGCGGCATGCTACCAGTGTTAAAGACTGCGGTGGAGCTCCGTATGCCACGGCAAACTGGCTGACACTGACGGCAGCGGTGCACAAATGCTGCGCAGCTAGCGCCATTCGACGGCCAACACCGCGGTTCCTGGTGTGTCCGCTGTGCCGTGCGTGTGATCATTGCTTGTACAGCCCTCTCGCAGTGTCTGGAGCAAGTATGGTGGGTCTGACACACCGGTGTCAATGTGTTCTTTTTTCCATTTCCAGGAGTGTATGTCAAGTTGCAGGTAGCATCATGTAGGATTTTTGAGTTAGTGTTTTGTGTCCCTACCCCCATTCATTTACAGACAGCAACTTTGTGTGTGTGTGTGTGTGTGTGTGTGTGTAATATTAAAAAGATAAGTTACAGTAATGAATAATATTTGTTTTTTTCCTCAGAGTATTACGGGAACATATTAGTATAGCACAGAGATAAGTTAACAAACTGTACTTTAACATGTCAGAAGATGTGAAAAGATATAAGTTCAGTAACAAAGTACGTGTATTGTCAGATTATAATCATTAAATGACAATTTACAGCTAGATATATAGTAGAAAAGAAATAGAAATTTGGGAAAGACTTCATAGTTGTATTCATAGATATACAAAAAGGTTGTGACACTGTTGTAAGGGTAGAGGGATGACGTAGTCTGATTAGAGTGGAACTATCAAAAAGGACTGAAACTTGGAAGCAGAAACACTAACAACAAAAGCCTGGATTTTGTTATAATAGGTGTCAAAAAATCAGAATGGTTTAGAATAGATGGGTGTGTTGGATAAGCATGTGTGCTCTCCCCAGTGCTTTTCAGTGTACCATAGAATTATAAGGAAAGTTGGCAGTAGCTCTTATAAGGAAAGTTGGCAATAGCTCAGATAAAAGGAAAATCAGAGCATAAGCACATGCTCTGATGATATGGGAAGACATTGAGCAGAAACTGGAACTACTGAATACCTGGCAGGGAGTAATTGAAGAAGCAGCAATGGAAATATTCTTGAAAAAAGTGGTTATTAAAGTCAGCAAGGAAATTGAAGGATATAAGTTGTAATGGAAGTATTGTTGAAGAAGTAGATGCTTTCATATACCTATGAAGTAAGGTAAATGGAAAAGGAAATGTCAAGAAAGAAATTTCGGAGAGGATAAAAAATTGCTCAAGATTTTATTATTGTATATCAGACATAATTAGGAATTGGAAAATACCTGCCAAAGCAAAGATCATGATATACATATATTACCTACCAGTGTTGACCTATGCATCAGAATGTTTGATCTAAACAAAGAAAGGTCTTGGTACAATGTAAGCGATAGAGATGCACTTTCTACAAGGGATCCTGAATGAGACAAGAATTGACGGGACAGGCTAAGAAACGAAACACAGAGAGAAATAGGCTGAAATGGTTTGGCCACATTAAAATAATTGGAAAAGAAAGACTGCCAATAAGAGCTCAGGAATGGACAGCACCTGGAAGACCACAAACAAGATGGAGATACAACGTGAAGGATGATGTGAATTGGAGAGGACTACAATGGGGGCAAATGAACACCTCTTTTTTAATTATTTCTTTGTGCAATTATTTGATCTGTTAAAATTTGGATCTGAGCAGTTTCCTCTTGCACCAGAACCCTTGTTGATGGTGGCGGTTGAGGGGTAGATCATCAACGTTTTTTAATCTTGATTTGCTCTTTCAAGCTTTTTTCGCTCTCATTGAAGTTGGGCTCTTTCAGTATGTGGATTGGCACTTAGTTTCTGGATGTCTTCTCGGCCCTCTTGGAACTTGGAAACACTGAACCACTCAAAAACTTACGTACATGATAAACAGGCTTCACGATACCCTTCTTTTACTAAAAAGCTAGGTTTCAGTTGTAGTTTTTCCAAGTTTCATGTGGAATTTAATGACAACTTGTTCTATTATTACCCTTACCATTTTTCTGGCAAAAACAAAATGACAGCTGTTACACAAACGAAGGTCAGACACCAGAGATGCCACTTTAAATTTAAAGGGCTTTGCGCTTCACAGCTATTGGTCATTCATCTGTTGCGCATGTTTATTTACTCTCTGACAGCATCAGTCCTGTTATTTGATAGCCATGTCTCGTATATGTAGACTGCTAGAGTCTTAGACAGTTTCTTGGGAAAAATTCTGAGGCAGTTGTAAGCTCTGCACACAGTTTTGCCTAGTACAGTGAATACGTACCATCAATGTCATTTCTGCGATTCATGTTTCTGACAATATTATAATAGCACCATAGAAGTAAGATCTAGTGAATGAAGTCAGTAGAACAACAAATCCCACCTTGTCAAACTAACCTGTTTCCATGGTCATCAGCTGTAGTAAAATAACAGACATTTTGCCAGTAATGCAGATTGTAAATTTACATGCCGTATGATCTACTTTACACCTAGGAAAGTTCACAAGTGTGTACTGTAAATGTTATGAAGTAACTATGGAAAGCTGTGCACAAGTGTGTGAAGTCTGTAAAAAATAATAGTAATTTTTATTTTTTGGGAAGAATTGAATTCATTCCCTCCACCTCAATGTTATCCCCTTCAAAATAGTCCCCATTAGATATTGCCCACTTGTGCCAGCAGTTCTTCCAGTCCAAAAAAACATGCCTGAAACTTGATTTTGGGATAGGTTTTAGCACTCTCAGCAGTGAATTTTTAATCTCACCTATGCTTGTAAAACTATGCTACTTTAAGGTTTTCTTTATTTTTGGCAACAGAAAACTGTTGCATGAGGCAGTGTCTGAACATGGAGGCTGGGGCATCATTGCAGTATTGTTTTTGGCCCAAAAATTCATGAACAAGCAACAAAGGTACATTAGCGTGGTAAAGAAGCCATGAGTTGTTTCACTACGGGGTACATGTGGTTTTCTACCCCCCTCAGAACTGCTTCACACAAACAGCTTTGTAAGTAGTACTTCAAACTGATTGATTGACATTGTGTCAAAAGCACATTGTGCACCATACGGTTAAAATTGAAGAAAACATTGAGCATAACCTTAACATCTGACCGCACTTGTGCTTTTTTTTTTTTTTTTTCAGTCTTGCTGTTCCAGATTGCTTCCATTGGAATAATTGATACATAGTTTCAATGTCTCATCCATAACCCCATGTTTCAGTAGTTCTGCATTGTTGTTAACTTCATCTAACAACTCATGAACCACTTGCATTTGTAGCTGATTTTGTTCGAAATGCAACAATTTTGGAACAAGTTTTTCTGTCACACGTTTCATACCCAATAAATTAAAAAAAAGTCATTGTGTGAGGCACCTGATTCACCATCATCAGCAGCAGCTTCTAAGACTGTGATTCGGCAATCATTCATAAACGTTTCTTTCACTTTTCCACGATTTTGTCAGTTTATAATGTACAGGGGCATACAAGACACACACCTTCAATATCTTCATGACCTCCTTTGAAACACTTACACCGCTTGGAAACAATGCTTGTACTCAAAGCAGACTACTAGAAGCAATAGTTTATCATTTCTGCTTCAATTTCAAATTCTCTGGCCAATTTTTATATTAAAAAATAATTGCTAAAATTACCAACACAGACAGAACCTCTTCGGCAGCTGACAATAGACTGCATATCTGATACAGTTAACACTGTACAGATACTCATATTATTTCAAACTCCAGAATAAAATTCAACCATATTTGGCACACAAACAGCACATTTCCTGAATATCAGCACTGTGGGGTTTATAACCACCTGGCTCCGGTAGAAACAGAGATTTGGGCACACACACATTTTTTCACTATCTGCAATATACCCAGCCGCTAAAACATGTCACCTCAAAGTCACTCCCCAATCACCATAAAGTTGGGAGTATAACAGACAAACAAGTGAAGAATGCGAGGTGCTGCATCTTCTGAACCAATAACAGCACCGAACAAAAGTTTGTTCCAGCGTCGACGCTACCATGTGCCGGCTTCCATGTAAACACTGTATGTTAGTGTGCGAACGTCTGCTTTTTCTTGTGTTGTGCAGTGTTACCATCTCGACTACAGTTTCTGTTTATTAAACAATGTCACTAAAATGATGTCATTCACCAAGCGACAATCTGATGCGCTGTGGACTGCCATTAAATAGTCAGGCTTTGGAATTGCTATGGAAGATGTGTGAGTTTTATGAGTAAGAGTCGATTCCTGCCAATAAAGTTTTAGTGCGTACCTAGAAAACTGTAGGACTTAGTCAAAGAACTGTTATAAGGAAAGGAGTACTACTTCAGGACCTACAAGACACAGAAGTAAACAGTGTGGAAGAAAGCACCTGTGGGAGAAACAGTGTGTTTTCAGGTACTCCAGGAAAGAAAAAAAAGCAGTCTCGTTCTTTTACAAATATTGATTCGTTCCAATCAATGCAACACATCGGCACATGTATGGATACTATAGAAGGAAAGAATAGCCCACCCAATCAATGCAACACATCGGCACATGTATGGATACTATAGAAGGAAAGAATAGCCCACAGTAGTGAAGTTGCCAATTTCTTTAAAAGAAAGTGAACTTTTCTCAGGGGAGAAAACGTCACTTAAGATGGCATTAAAAAGTGTGGACTTCTGTTTTAAAAAGTTAGATGGACGAAAACTGTTTCTTGAAAAAGCTCATGTCATTGCAGCTTCTACTATTGTCATACACAGCATTGTAGGAAAGGACATACACTCAATCATATGGTTAGACGAAACCTGCATCAACGCAGGAGAATCAGTTGAGAAATGCTGGACAGATGATACTCCAAATAGCTGTGGTCATTGGCCAACAGGAAGAGGATCCCGATTAATTGTGGCCCATGCAGCATCTTTAAATGGCTTTGTGCCTGGAGGACTTTTAGATTTTCAATTGAGGAAAACTGGTGACTATCATGAGGATATGGACCATCCATGGTTTCTACAGAGGTTAAAAATTTGTTGCTCCACTTTAGTGTTCAAACAGTGTTTGCGGTGGACATTCCATGCTTTTAGATAAAACTCCTACCACTAGTGACTGTAAAGAAACTATGGTGCAGTGGTTGCAGGTGAGAGACATTGCTGTGGACATCAGCGTGACAAAGCTGCTGTTATAACTGCTCATGAAACAAAATAAGCCTGCAACGCCCAAATACATTGTAGATGAAATTGCAAGCAAACGTGGTCACTTGGTAATTGGGCTACCACCTTATCACTGCCATTTTAATCCAATTGAATTGGTTTGGAGTGAAAACGAGGTGTACATTAGAAGTAACAACAAGACTTTTACTGTAACAAAAGGGGAAAGACTGCTACATGAAGATCTTGCTACTGTAGTTGCTACGTCATGGAGGAAGAAAGTAGACCATGTTGCTAAACTCATAACACAAGAACAGACTATAGACAGCATTATAAATGAAAACAAACAATCAATGATACAACAGTTTTGGTGCAGATTCCGATGATAGTGAAGGAAAACTGAATGGAATTGCACCATTGACATCGTAAATTAGTGAGTGTAAACGTATACAGAATTAATTCTTTCTCTCTACAATCGTATAGGCTATGGATGTTTTGCTTTATTTCTTTCTATGAGTGTGGATAGCGTGTTGCATGGTATGCTTAGGTTTACATTATTATACAATGTTTTACATGCAGCTATTACAGTAACAGTTTGGAACGACTTTTCATAGATATTGTCATTAACTTCGGGTGTTTTTAGTTCCTGGTTTCATATATTATCAAACACTTAGTCTCCATCTTCATTCTCTCCATTGTTAAAAAAACTTGTTTTGTTGCACTTATGTATAAATGTTGACTGTAGCTTACATTTACAAAGCGTACTTCGGAGTTGTGGGCATGTGCGGTGGCAGCTATTGCAACCTTGCAATTGCAGTATAGCCAACTACACGCGAGCCATGAAGTGACATGTATCACTGGCCCAGGTATAGTATTGGCCTGCATTATCAATCTGTTATGCAGTGCATCCTACTAGTCGGGCAGAAAACTATTCTCAAGCATCTGATGCTCAAGCTTCCCAACATGTCAAGCATTCCATGGCAATAGTATCGGCCAGCTTTGTCAACCTGTTTAGCAGGGGCTATACACTGATTCGCCAAAATGTTATGATCGCTGCCCACCATGAGATTGGATGTCGCCTGGTGGTGTTGCAGGCACGTGACACGGCTACAAATGTTTGTAAGCAGAGCAGACATGGCTGGGGACAATGTAGCAAAGATATGAGCTGCAGATGGGGAAATCCATTGAGATAAGCGACATTGATAAAGGGCTGATTATTATTACACAGAGAGTGTGAACGAGTATCTCGAAAATGTCAAAACTGGTGAAATGTTTGTGCGCTACTGTTGTGAGTATCTACAGAAAGAGGTAGGAGGTCAGTGAAACTATCACTAGGCACTAGATTATTGTGTGTCCTTGTCTCTTCACAGAACACATGGTTCGGAGGCTTGTCTGCTCTGTAAAGTAGTATATATTGTGATCTGTGGCATCTCTGTTGAAAGAGTACAATGCTGATAAGAGCACAAGTGTTTAGGAGCACACTGTTCATTGTATACTGTTGAATATGGAGCTCCACAGCAGACCACCAACATGTACTCACATGTTGATCCAACAACATCGTCAATTATGAATGCAGTGGGTACAGGACCATCGGAATTCGACCGTTGAACAAAGAAAATGTGTCAGCTCTGTGGGTGAATCACGTTTTTGCTACACTGGGTCGATGGTCACCTCCACAAACCCCGTTATCAAGGTGAATGGCACTAGAAATGTGTAGCATGCTACAGAGACAGGCTGCGAACAACCTGCATTGCTTCATGCTTGATGTCTTCCCCAATGGCTGCGTCATGTTTCAGCAGTGTAATTGTCCATATCTCGGATCCAGAACAGTGCTACAGTGGTTTGAAGAGCAGTATAGCAAATTCTTGTTGATGTCTCGGCAAAATTCACCTGATGTAAATCCTATGGAAGCCATTTGGGTTGCAATCGGGCACCATCACGCGAAATATATGAACTGTGTGTACAGACGTCTAATGCCACAAACCTACCAACATACTATCGGATCATTGATAAACAGAATCAATGGTGTATTTCATTCCAAAGACAGACAAAAAAGCTATTAAGCAGGTGATCATAATGTTTTGGCTCATCAGTGTATGTGCCAGGTGAACATAATGTTTTGGCTCATCAGTGTATGTGCGAATGGTCATGGCCGGGCCAAGTTCAAGGTGGGTAGATGAAGTGATGAACAGAGGGGGGATGTATAGGAAAAGGGGATGTAGGAGGGGATAGAGGGTGCAGGAATGGATGGATAGAGAGGAGTGGAGGAGACGGGCAGGGGGAGGAGGAGATGAACAAAGAGGGGAAGAGGAGTAGGTGGACAGGGAGGATGAGACAGACAGAGAGAGGGGAAGGAGGAAGATGTGGACAAAGAGAATGGGGAGCAGGATATGAGTCAGAGAGGAAGAGGAAGGAAGACATGAACAAAGGAATGGTGAGGGGGGGCAGGGGGGGGGGCACATGTGCAATATCCATATGTGAGCGAATTCACAAGGGAAAGGCATATAAGGGAAACATTTATAAAACCAACAAACTGCAGGGACAGGTTTCTGATTGAATATGAAGGGGAAAAGGTCCTGTGAACATGGAACATGTGCTTGGAAATGGATGGTGTGCAAGCAATGACAAGTAGTCCCAGAACACAGTACAGAACTGCACCGTATCCATGTCACAACAAATGTTCATGGGACTGTGGGTGACAAGGATAGTAGTGGCTGTCATGCAGGATATACATAATCGTACTCTGGCTTACACCATATTGGTGGGCCACTTGCCTGGAGATTGAACTAGAATTCATCTCGACATCCTGTAGAACTCGGCCCTCCAAATCCAGTGTATGCATAGCCCACTGCCTCCCTGCACATTTGTCAGTCTGAAATGACCCATGATCACACAAACACTCAAAAAGAGCTTGAAACGCTGTGTGATGTGGGTTGGTGTCTGTTAGGGTTCTTGTTTTGATATAGCTGTGCTGCCTCTCGACTGTTTCCATCTGCGTGACTGTACACGAACACCATTTCAGCCTGTTCCCTGACCATTGTGCTGCTTACAGTACACTGCCTCAATCACAGTACCTGGTCAGAGGAACCATCATTCGTCAGCACCATCTACCGTGTCAATGATGCATTTCTGGACACATGTTCATAGGACATTTTTCCTCCATTTCCAGTCTGGAATCTATCCCTGCAGTTTGTTAGTTTTATTAATGTTCACGCTGTATACAAAATGAAGAAAAAATGCTGCACTTGGTGTTCAGCATCCTATTCCTCATCCCAGTTCTAGACAAAAATGTATCTAGCAAAACCTAGACCTGCCAGTCGGTTTAATAGAAATGTAATTTAGAAAACGAGGCTCTGACAACTGCTTGCAGTACGGCCAAGAACAAGTGTTCAAAGTGATCACTTTGCTTTTGCAAACACTTCGCCACTCACTGGATCATACTTTGCTGGACCCAATGCAACAAATTTGCATCCACCAATGCTGATGCGGCAAGCACGAGAGCTATTAGGTCATATAAATAATTCGGTAGTGTATTACAAACTTGTTCCTTCAAGTGTCCTCTCAAATAAAAATCTAGTGGATTAAGGCCTGGGGAAAATGGAGACCAGAATATTGGACTTCCAGGACCAATCCATTTCTCTGGAAATGCTTCATTTAAATAGTTATGCACATTCGTTCCAAAGTGCTGAATACCGAGTGATATGTTTTCTAGAACATCAGGCGAAGTATTGTAAAGAAACGTACAACACAGGGGTCCATTCAACTTGTCCAGCAATGGGTTAGGGCCCAGAAGTACTCCTCCCATGATTCCAGCCCACAGGTTTAGCCAAAGCATGCCTGAAATCAACATTAATAGGCAACATTTAGGTTGTGTTCCAACCAGTAATGGCTGTTGGGAGATTGAAAATACCTTCGCAAGTGAAGTTAGATTTGTCAGTCCATATCACATTATTTATAAAATGTTCATAAGCCGTTCACAAACTGTACTTTACAAATGTGATCTTCTGGCTGCTAGGGTAATGATATGAGTGTAATAATATGGATGCAGTTCTTCATTGTACAACACTTCAACAACCAGTCTGAGATATCTGGAACTGCCTTGCAGTATTACAGGTACAGCACTGAGGTGATTGGTGAATGATTTCAAGAATCACATCCTCAGTATGTGGAGTATGTCTAGTCGTTGGATAACCTCTGTCCATTACTTATGGACAAACATTATTGGTTTCCCAAAGGCATTGCTCCTAGTGGCGAAGAACATTCTTATCAAGGTGGCGCCTTCGAGGGTACTGTGCAGTATGTACAAGAGTAGCAGCAGCAGCAGCAGCAGCAGCAGCTTGGTTATAGGATGCACCCAACATCAAAAGTATATCGACATATTCATCGTTTGTGTACTCCATCAGGAAGCCGCCCTATATGAACTTGACAGAACCAGTTACAGTGTGCACCGCGCTGTTAGTAGACACATGCATGCAGTTTAATGAATCCCTCTTGCATGTGATAGGTTATTGTCATGTGACAAAATGATGTCCTGCTTATAAACAACAAGAACAAGTGAATGGACATCTAAAAAGTGAAAAGGAACCTGACAAGGATTCAAACCATAGCTCCGTAGTGGATTTGGGATTGACGTCCCAACAGCATACTTGTTGAGCTACGATGGCAGTGAGGGGTGATGTATGTTCCTCTATACATTCCAATGCACTGCGTAATGTGACAGTGTTGCCAACTCCTCATTTTCATACATTTGTTTTCAAAATGCACCCAATCTCATTTTGCTTGACAAGCTTTTGTCTTGAATCTGGATGAGCAATCACATGCTGACCTCTAAGTGCAGCAATTTTTCTTCACCTCGTATATAAAGCAGCCCTGCTTATGTAAGCTCAAGATTTCCTCCCAAACCCCTGAATCGATTTCAGTTAAATTTGGCACACTAACAGCAAACTTCAGGAGTATCAGCATTGTGTGATTTATAAACGTATAGCTCCAATAGGATGGAGATTGGGCAAGAAGGGTTTTTTTCAGTTGCTGCCATGTAGGTTGCCCCGCATGACAGGTGTGTGGTGTGGAATTAGTATAACCCTGCGTTATCGAACTGCTTTGCAGGGCTGCCTACCTGTTATGGACAAAAGCAGTTTTCAAGCCTGTAACACATATACTGAGCTGCACAATAGGTGCGGCTGTGGGAATAGTTTTGTCCTGCTTTATCAACCTCTTATGGAGGGACTACATATGTGGATGGGATTGGCTGGGAGAAGTTTGAGATGGATAGAGGAGAGGATGGACAGAGACTGGGGCAGGATGGAATGAATAGGGAGAGAGGGGGCAGGAAAGTATTAATAGGAAGTGAGAGGACAGGAAGGGATGGACAGAGAGATAGCAGAGAATAAGATGGACAGAGAGAGATACATGGATGACAGGGACAGATATGGGTGGGTGCAGGAGGGGGGGGGGGGGGGGGTTTCAAACTCTTCACAACTGGGAACACTTGAGATGGCTTTCAACTAAGAAGTGCAATCAACTAAAAAATCAAAATTGTATCCGTTGGTGTACAGCATGAGCAACACAGGAGTTTCCACAGAGACGTTTGTGGCTATGCCTTAACCAGTGTCATGAGCCAGGCACATGCTGCATTTGCACCCTGCAGGCTGTATCAGACCTTATTCATCTCACACCGCCATGACAATATGATTATGTGTAAGGTATTAATAAACAATAACTTACGCTTCCGTGTTCCAATGTAGCATTCCTGAACCCATATAAATGCGCATTTCTCACAGCTGTACACGCAGTACATCACAGTACTGGCACACACAAGCAACAACTTACATAAGCATTATCCATCGTCATAGCTCCAGCCTCACTAAGGAGTTGACCCTGAGATGTGCACACACACTTGCATCATGTAATTGGAACCAGGTGTAAGTAGAAGCAGTGCTACACCCACTCCACCTCTGGCATTACATGACGACTTTAGGAATACATACAAAATAGCAATATACGGCTGCCTTCCACTTACTTTTGCATCTTACCATTTCTTGCATCTTAAAAGACACTGCTGCCATCACAGTGCCCTAGGAAATGTATGGCAACCAGGAAGTGTGTCCATGGTCCAAGAAATATAAACAAGAACACAGACAATAGTATCCATGAAATGAATATAAAATTATCAAAGCTGTGTGCCATGGCGTCCACTTGTAGAGCCTCGGAGATGGACCATTAGTGTGGCACCCACTTACAGTATGAGAGACAGTACACTGCTGCATCCTGATCTTCAGAGACAGTGGAACAGCATGAAGCAAGTTTATGAGACAGACAGTGTCATCCTCTACAGCCTCAGAGACATTACAGCAGTGTGGGACTCGATTACAAGCAATGAGAGAGACAGCCATATGATCATGAAGTTTCACATTTATACTGATAATAAGAAGGCTTCCTCTATGATCCCAGTAGAAATTTTGTGATCCCAATAGAGATTTTGTGTGGTATGTTGCTGTAACCATTGGGGAAATGGATACATTGTTCGCACTGTAAGGACAGAATGTTTGCATCAGAGCTTCCTGGCATTTGTTGCAATAATGGTAAAGTAACTGTCTGTCAGCTGCAGTCTCCACACTACAACAACTCCTTGACTACACATCAAATGATATGTCCCACTCAATGTGTTTCCTTCATTAGAAAATACAATTCCTGTTTCCATTTCAGTTAATGAACAGCCCACATTTTCAATTCCATATTTTACAGTACAGGAGCAGATTTATTACAGAGTGGGTTTGCTGCTGCCAACCACCGAAATTTCTTGAGCTGGAGAGAGGAAATGGAAAACGACAAAAACAGGTGTGCATACATTTCAGAACAAGACATGAAATTGTGTTAACAGTACAAAGAATATTTCATGAACTTAATGATCTCATCAAAATGTTTACAACTGCATTGGAACATATGCCAATAAATGAGAGCAAAGCAGTCATACAGGCTGGTCAATGGTCACCAGACAAATATGAATGGTGTGGGTGCTTCAGTATGCCCCATGTACATGAGGTGGTGATGGTTATCACAACAGATGTTTGCCATCACTGTGATGTCATACTCCAATGCCTTAGTGATGCATTACCCAGCAACCATATGACAGTCAACAGTACCCCGAGGTAACCCCCCTTGGTGAGGATAGCTATCACTTCAATGTAAGAGCGGTGAGACTGTCAAATGGTGAGTCAACCAATAAAAAGGTGTCTGTTACGGAGTTTTATCCATACTGACTTATGACTCAAGATAATGATCAGAATCACATATTAAACTGCCAACAACAGACAGCCCACACAAACTGATGCTGTAATATCCACTGAGTTGCCAGACCCCACACAAGATCCTGAACTATTTGAGTCAGTAACGAAGCGCTTGACCCACAGTTCTTGTGGCAACATCAGTCCATAACCACCGTGTATAAAGGATGGAAAGTGTTCCATGGAATATCCGCAAATGATGATTGAGAGTACGCAAACAGGAATTGAGGAGTATCCAGTATACAGATATCAGTGGCCAGACAATGTAGGATAGGGTTCACTGTGAGAATAATACATGCAGCCACACAGAAATTGACAATAGGTGAATTGTGCCACATTCACCACAACTGACAAAAATTTTCAACGCACACATTAATGTGGAATACTGCAGCAGCATAAATTGATTAAATGCTTATGCAAATATGTGACCAAAGGTATCGACATGTAAGTTTTTGGTATTTGCAATGAACAAAGACTAGATGAAATGATGCTGTATCAGTTGGGGAGGTACACCAGCAGCAATGAAGTCATTTGGAGAATACTTGGATTTCCAGTTCACAAAAATGACATGCAACTGTCATCCGCCTGCAAGTCCACTTGAACTGTCATTCGCCTGCAAGTCCACTTTCAAAATGATCAAAGAGTGTATTTCATCAAAGAAAATGCCCTGAGTGTGGTCGATATCTCTCCATACACAATGTTGTTTCATCTATGTCAACAGGATTCTTTTACAAGGGCTTTGTGTATCCTTACAAACATACGCCCAAGGATGCATGCTGCTAAAGGGACTACACCACACGTATGGGATAACACTCCCACACCGCACTTACACAGGGAATAAATCACAAAAAGTATTCTGCAGAAGAAAACTTGATGAACCTATCCCCAGACATGATACTCTCAAGAGTGCACATTGAGTAGAATGTACCCAGTTCATCCCAGTAACACACTGCATATGCTTCTGCACTCACTCTGAGCACCAAGATCCTTCACAAAGCTGAAAATAGTAAACGGCAAGGTCTGCCAAACATTTAGGGAGGTGCATCACAAGTTGGGATTACTGGAAGGAAGCCACACATATTAATATTATTGGGATGACACATGACACATTGCACATTGCTGAATTTGTCTCCCTTCCTTAGCACATAAGAAACCTTTTCAGAATAATATTGACAACGTATAGTCCATATAATCTGAATCTGCTGTGGGAGAAATCTAAGGAGGCAATGAGTGATGACAGGTGATAGTCACTGGGTGCCAAGTGGGGACTGTAGGGTGGGTGGGTGGGTGATAATGTTCCACTGAAACTGCTGCAGGAGAGCAATGGTTTGCCGAGCGATGTGTGGGCGAGCGTTGTCATGGAGAATATGTACGCCCTTGCTCAATATTCCTCTTCTCTGGTTCTGAATTGCCCGTTTGAGTTTTTCAGAGTCTCCCACTCCTGTGGGAGAATACAACACTGGCTGTTATGTTTGGTATGGACAATTTCAATGCTGCTTTGATTAAAATTGAGTCAACAAAATGTTACCTCAACTCGGCGTGCTTGCACCAGTATACGATCAACAACAGATACTTCATGCTGATTATATATAGGAAATGATTTACAATGTTGACAGTTTAAGTGGATATGTAGTGAACAAGAAACCACAACTGAATGCTGACCAAAAAAATCAAATTATCATGGATTCCATATTGCAAAAACAGGATGGTATAATTTTTCTTGATTCACACAGAGGCACACGGTAAATGTTTTTAGTAAGTTCTGCCCAAAGTCAGGGTTCAGAGAGAGGTTGCTCTCGTTATCACCACTCTGGCAGTGTGGTGACATTACTAGAGGAACAGAGGACTGGCCATTCTGTGCTTAATTTTCCACCTGATATAGCAAGACACGAAAATCCATATTACAACATAAGCAAAGCAAGTGGTTGTGTTTTGGAGCTAAAGTCATGTTAAATCAACATCTGGGGTGAGTGCTCCAAGACACACGAGAAGCTACCAAGATGCTGTATGTTAACTTTGAGAGATTTTAGAGTTAACAGCTACACGATGGAATGAGCTGTGGAACTCCTATTAGGAGACTTTCATCAAATTTTACCAGTCATCGCAAAGTTGAGAATACAGATGTGGCTCATGCACAATGGCGCACTGGCGCACTTCCATCACAACACAATCAACATGTGAGAGATTTTTTTTTTTTTTTTTTTTTGACAAATGTGAAAAGTAACAATGAAACAACACATGAGAGTACATCTAAGGGATGACACTACACAATTGTTCTCCAAAAAGTTAATAGCAATTGGAGAAGGAAGAGTTCCCAGTGATTCATTCAGCCCTATACAACTGACATCTGATTTCTGCACTTTGGCATCTCCCGTTGTAGAGCACACAGGCAGGATAATCCCAAAAGTCAGGTCTCCTAGTTTTTTATAAATACAGAACTCTGTTTGTGTGGCAGTTGGTCACACTGTTATGAAGAGTGCTTCATGCGCAGTGTGTAAACATGCGCACACTACGCTGAGGTGCTCAGTCTTGGCTTGGCAGCCGTTGAGAATGGAGCTCCCGTTGGATGTTACCACCAAGTGCGAATTGCACGCAGTTATTCAGTTTTTGAACGCAAAGAGCACTGTGCCAATTGAAATCCATTGCCAATTGACGGACGAGTGTAGTGAGACATGCATGGATGTCAAGAATGTTCATAAATGGTGTAGAGAGTTTGCAGCTAGTCGGACCAAAATTCCTGACGAACAAAGGAGCAGGAGATCGGCAGATCACCCCAGATGATCTCTGCACATTGGTTCCTGAGGTTTCCCAAAGCACTGCTCACAGAATTTTAACGGAAACATTGAACTACCAGAAGGTGTGCACAATATGGGTGCCACGCATGCTGACTGAGGACCACATGCAGCAACAAATTGAGGCTTCCCACGCATTTCTGCACTGCCTGGCAGCCAAACAGGACAAATTTCTGGACTCAGTTGTCATGGGTGACGAAACGTGGGCATACAACTTTACACCTGAGACCAAGCAACAATCATGCCAGTCGCACCATCCTTCTTTGCCAAAGCCACAGAAATTCAAACAAACACAGACAGCCGGTAAAGTCATGACAACGGTTTTTTGGGATCGGAAAGGGGTGGTGTTGGTTGACTTTATGCCCACTAGGACCATAATTAATGCTGACAGGTACTGTGAGACTCTGAAAAACTCAAACAGGCAATTCAGAACCAGAGAAGAGGAATGTTGAGCAAGGGCGTACATATTCTCCATGACAACGCTCGCCCACACATCACTCGGCAAACCGTTGCTCTCCTGCAGCAGTTTCAGTGGAACATAATCACCCACCCACCCTATAGTCCTGACTTGGCACCCAGTGACTATCACCTGTTCCCTAGCGATTCATCTCCGACAATGAGGTGAAAGAAGAGGTTCATAACTTTCTGAATAGCATGGCGGCAAGCTGGTATGACATGGGCATACAAAAACTGCCACAGCGTCTACAAAAATGCATAGACAGAAATGGTGATTATGTTGAAAAACAGCTAAATGTTCAAGCTGTAAACCATTGTAGAAATAAACAGGTCTTTGTACTCATAAAAAATAGGAGACTTTACTTTTGGGATTACCCTCATACATCGATATTTTGAATAACTTCCACACTATGCATTGGTTGCCAGAGAAGGCCAGTCTTGTGCCTATAATTGGTGCTATTAATGAAATAAACCACAAAGTACCAGCCATGTTACCAAGTGCAGTTACTGAGTACTAGTCTGTTCACACTGTGGTAGATGCTGATGAGACCATGCAGTTCCCAACAGAGTTCCTGAAATTGCTTGATCCTGCCATTCGGCTGCCTCATAGCCATTCCCTCAAAGTGGTAGCACTGATTACAAACACTACGGAAATCTTGCAACAGAACACGGCTATGTTTCTTATGAAGGCATAGGTTATTCTGATTGAGAATGCCATTATAATAGGAAAGGGACAGAATAGGGTACAGCCCACAAATACTGCTTATTCCAACTGACCTACTGTTTGCCTTCCAGAGAATGCAATTTCCTCTGTGACTTTCATTTTTGTCTAGAGTGTTTGTTATCTCTGTGTTTCTGCCACGGACATCTATGTGTTGCTTGCTCTAGGTTGGCTCGCACCAGAATCCTTGCACCTGGAAGGTCTTGGGTTAAATACACTTGGAAGACATGGAGAGGGGGAGGGGAGAGAGAGAGAGAATAGAGGAGGAGGAGGAGACAGACAGACGAGGGGGAGGGGGGGGGGATAGACAGAGAGGAGGGAGGAGGAGATGGATAGTGAGAGGGGGGAGTATCAGATGGACGGGGAAAGGGAGAGGAGGAGATGGACAGACAGAGAGGGGCAGGAGATGGAAAAATAGGGGTGAGGATGAGATGAACAGATACAGGGGAGATGGACACAGAGAGCAGGACATAGGCAGAGAAACGGTGGAGAGAGAAATATACAGAGAGATGATGGTGGAGGAGATGGACAGACAGATGATATACTATTAAATGGGCCATAGATACATATACTGTAGTTGATAAAGTGTAAGGAACAGCTGGGAACACTTCAGAAAGCTTTCAGCTATGAAGTGCTGCTGACTAACAAAAGCAAAATGATGTCGAACAAAATAGCACCAGCAACACTGAGACATTCACCTTCTGATGTTCTGAGGCAAGTGCAGGAGGTAGCAGGACCCTGCACACAGCATCTGCCTATATTCAGGTCCCTGAATTCAGCCACCACAACAATATAGTTATGTCCAAGGTAATAAGAACTGGATTAACTATAGCTTATTTGTTCCGACATGGCATTCCTGTACCAATAAAAATATCATTCATTCCTTGCAGTTGTGCATGTTGTACAAATCACTGTATAGCCAGGCACATGCGATAACATACAAACCATTGGCCATCGAAGTGCTCCAGCAACACTGCGACCTGCATAAATACATACTTTTTATTTGGAAGTGGAGGGCACATCTAGAAGTGGTACCACACCCACACCAGCTCTCTGGCTTCATATCACGTCAATGAGACCACTGTAGTTCATCTGAGGAACGACACTGCACAATTGTTCTCCAGAAGGCTACTAGCAGTTACCAGGTGCAGCTACTGAGTACATGACTGTTGTTACTCTGATAGATGCTGACGAGGCCATTCCATTCCCAATTACGTTCGTGATCTCACTTGGTCCTGCCGGTCTTTCAGTGTATCGCCTTTTGCTGAAAGTGGGAGCACCAAATACTTTATTTCGAAACCTTGATGCACTGAAAAGTTGCAATGGAACATGGCTGTGTGTTGTGAAGATGCTGGCCAATGCAATTGAGGCTGCCATCTTAATATTCCAGAATTTATACATCGTAGCACCTGGAGGTGTTACGAAAAGATTGTGTAGAAACATGTCTTAAGTTAAATAAATATTCCGATCAGATTTACATATTGCTTACTACTTACCTTAATGTCAATATTTACCTACAAATGTGCTCTTCAATCTACATAACTCTCTCTGTGAATAGTTCATATTTTCTACACTTGCATCTCAATTACATGACATTTGTTGATATGTCAGTACAAAGACAGTTTATATTATTTCATTAACAAATGCAGATTGGAATAAATAAACGCTCCACATCTCCTGCACAGAGAGACAGATGGAGGAAGAAGTGGACATAAAGATCAGGAGGAGGAGTGTGGGGTCCTGACCACTCATCTCTTATAGGGGACTAAAGGATGCTGCTGCTTTTGCGGATAGCTACACAACAATTCAAACAAATCACATTAACGGCTTTTATTACAATAAAGGAGATTGACAATACTTAACTTTGGTTTACAATGGTGTCGCAAGTGATGGGCGACATGCAATTAATCAATGTCCTTCACTATGTACAATGTCCATGCAAGTAATGGATATGGATCACATTTCGCAGGTTTACTAGTGTCCGTCTTCTACTGTCCGGCTGAGGCTGGCAGGAGTGGTGCTTATATTCTCTTCGGCTAGAGGCCACTCCTGTCATGATGCGGTCCTAGTCAGCAAACTATTGGCTGACGTTGTCTCACAGCCTTCTCTGCTCTTGCAGTCTTCATCTTTGTCTCGTCACTTGTCGTTACGCCGGAACAAGGAGATATGGCAATATATGAACTGATCGAAGCTGAAGGGCATTAAGTCCAAAGTTGCTTTTTTTTGTTGAACATCATGAACTACTTGGAGAAGAAGTATCAAATGGCATTGAAAACCATTAAGTCAGCCTTCTGCTTTTATGTTAAACTCATGCTGCACAAAACGTGTGCAGATCAGAAAAGTTTTAAGTCACAGACTTATTACCTTTCAGCTCCACACCATTGCGTATGTTGTCAATGCTGTTAGGTGCTGATTTCCATGGAATAATTTCTGCATGGTTTCATATTCTATCATCCACGATGTTCACATGAGGCTCCCAAAACTGAATTTTGTAAAACAATTTCTCAATACCACTTCTGGTTGGTCGTAAAACACTTCAGAATCGATTCTGGAAATCTGGTTCTAGCAGCTGGTTTTCCACTTCCACAATAAATTTTCACTCACATGTACCGTAAGCACAAAGCCTTTTTTGAGATGTGCTTAAATTGTCAGGTTACATCTTGTTTTTAAAAATGTTTGGCTAACATGGATGGAGTGACTTTTTCTGCAGTGAAAGAGAAGTAGAATTAAACTGACCACAAATGTGTCTACATTTTTGACTAGGCTTACTAATCCACTTCAGGCCATAACATGTAAACATGACAGTGAAAAATCATTTCTGGTATTCTGTTTTCCTATTCTGGAAGATGTGTCGCATGTAAACATAGTGATTCAGTTGTTATTTGTTTGTCATGCTAAAGTCAATGTTCCACTATGTTGCCCAACAGAAACAGAAATGATTCTGCCCATAAAAAAATGTAATAAAGCAAGCCATTATTAAAGGTATCATACCTTATACCAGTGACAGTGGAAAACATGTCACAGAAAAGAAAACAGGAGAATATTGCAGGTCAGTAGAAACTTTTCTACAGCAGCATTGATGATAAGCTTTATTTCCACCATACCATTTCCTGGTGCAGAATTAGCTACACTGGTATATCTTATATATTCTTTTCCAATGTATGTTTAGAACACTTGATGAAATATATCAAATTTTTAAACAATTGTTTTGAATGTAGGTGGCAGAAAGGCTCTTTCAAGACCATCACTGACAGTGATGGAATTGATATCCTGGCAAACCTTCTAAACAAAGATGCTGAAGATCTGTTCCTCAAGGCCCTTATTGAAGCATGTGATGTCAAGCAGCAAAGATCCTGGAAATTAGATGATGATGAACAAAATAAGCATTGTTCCTGTTTGAGAATGTTTTGCAATGTGTGTGTCACATAGAGTGTAGGTGTCTCAAAAAATTTCATAATTTCCACTCTGTAGATATGATGAGTTTTCTCCATAATTCAAACGTTAATAAATGGGAAACTGCCACAAGATGAAAGTGGAAAGACTAAAAAAAGATACAAAATTAGTGAAAACAATAGATGACCATATACAATCTTTTCATCTGCAGCTCTCGTGTTACGATTGATAGGAAATTCAGTACCTGAGTTCTTGGCTGTTTGTGAAAATAATTTATACAGACACAGCTGTGAAATACAACTTCTGCAGGGCAGTGTTTTTGGGAATATTATGATTATAAATTCAGCAGATGACAGGTATAGATGTTTGTTCTCTTTGTGAAGAGCTTAAGGCAAAGTTAAAAAGTCCCTATTTGTGTGGAGCTTAAAAATTTGTAGCTAAGACAGGTTTGCAGGCTCATCTTTGAAGTTCAAAAGCTTCACAAGTTCCTGAAGGAATTCAAGTCCCAGTGTCTTCAAAATGAAGAAATTGGTGCCATTATTGCCTTTGCCTATGTGCAGAAATTGAACTTAGCAGAAATTCCTGTGCAAGAAATGTTTTACATGTAGTAACTATGGATAAATGTGTTCAATATTCACAGTTTAAAAGATGATAGCACTAAGGCTCATCTTTATCATAAGTGTGATGGATAAGAAGGTGCTAATGATGTGTGTATTTTCAGACACTATCAAAGATCTCAGCTTGTTCTCAGATGGACATACTGGCCATAACAGAGATCACATTATGGTGAAAAAGTGTATGGGACTGACCTCAACTGGCAGATTTGAGTCAATCACACAAAAAAATGTTATAGAGTTTATAATCCAAAAGCATATGTTGAATTAATAGCAAAGAGCAGAATAAATGTGTGAGTTCATGTTGCAGAATATGATGAAACCACTAATTTTGGTAAATGGTGACCCTCTTACTTTAAGAAGACTGTTATATCCAGGGAAAGTGAAGGATTCCCAAGGGATGAGAAGCAGGCATTCTCCCTCTTAAAATTCAAACATCATATCTCCTATTAAACAAAGATGTTTTACTCGGAAAGTCAAGGACACTGCTAAATATTACCGTGCCATCTGAAAAGATATACAGTACAAAGACAAAGTTCCTATAAACTTTTAAAAAATACAGGATGTAGTAAATATAGTAAAATATGATCCTCAGGATACTATGCAGTTACATGAGAATATAATGAATTGACCAAAAACAGTTAGATAGTGTAAATGAATCTGTATAAAACCACAGGTAGTCTAAATGAATCTGTACCAAAAGCATCCCTAATGAGTCGTGTGTTTGTTTGTTTATTTCTTCATGAGTTAAAATTACTTTCAGTCACACTGATAATACATTTTATAATTAGCATTACTCTTCTCCATTAATGTGTATTTCATAAACATGTGTATCGGCATACCTTATCAAATTTACTAATTAACACAGGTCATGAATTTACTAGTGATTATGGAGCTGAAAAGCACGAAATCCATTTTTTAAAAACAAAAATAAATGTTAAATTGTATTTTCTTTATGAAAGTTTATGTCCAAGGAAATTTTTTATACATAAAAGCATTAATAAGCTATGTTTATTTTGTTTTGTTACATTTATAAAGTTTTACCTTCTCCTGAAAAGTTTCAAAAACTCGACTAATTCAGCTCCAATTGAATCATATGATTCAACTTGTGGGTGGAGCTACAAGGAGAGGTCAGTTTTTAATAAAGAACAGAGTAAGACAGTCATAGTATGGAGAAGAATAAATTGTGCTGAATTTGACAGTTTAGGCTGATCACAAGATACAGGTACCCAGAATTAAATGCCAAATTACCATTATTAAGTAGTCTGTAAGAAATGTTGTATTATAGTTGGATCAGCATGCTTTTTCTCTTCTTACAATGAGGTTGTGTGTTGTTTTTCCTATAAATTATCCTATTATTTAACTTATCTTTTTTCCTAAACATTATACCTATACTTATAACTAGTTTGTGGAAGGAAAAAACACACACTTTATGCTGGAAATGCACCTCTTTACTGGAAACTATATCTATATTACTGCTTCTTTTTCATTGCTACTTAGTTTCTGTGATATGAAGAATAAATTTATTAAATCCTGTACAGTACAGCATTACAGTTTGTTATGTGGAGTATCGTTTAAATACTCCAAGGCCCATACTTTCCCCTACAGCATCACAAATATACACAAAAAGTATTGCATTTAATAAAAATAAACAAATACTATTAGGTTCCCAACCTGGTGGAAGCCCATGTCAAAACTTCACAGTGGCAGCTGTCATTTAAGTTTCATTATTTACTCACAGACTACAAAAGTCATCAGATAGCAATATGCACATATACAGATGACGGTAGTATTGCTTATACAAGATATAAAAGAACAGTCTATTGGCAGAACTGTCATTTACACTCAGGTGATTCAAGTAAAATGGTTTCCGATGTGATTATGATTGCACGATGGAATTCATAGATTCTGAACATGTAATGGCAGTTGGAGCTAGATGCATGGGACATTCCATTTTGAAAATCATTAGGTACTTCAGTATTCCAATAATCACAGTATCTAGATTGTGCTGAAAATACAACATTTCAGGCATTACCTCTTACTTCAGACAATGCAGTGGCTGATGGCCTTCATTCAATGACCGAGAGCAGCTGCATTTGCATAGAATTATCAGTGCTAACAGACAATTAACACAGCCTGAAATAATCACAGAAATCAAAGTGGGTTATATGACAAACATATCCATTCTGACAATGTGGCAAAATCTGGCATTAATTGGCAATGGCATTAGATGAATGAGGCAAGTGCTTTTGCTAAAACCTCAAAATCACCTGCAGCACCTATCCTGGGCTCATGAACGTATTGGTTGGAATTAAGATGACTGGAAAACTATGGCTTGGTCATATTAGTCCCAATTTCAGTTGATAATAGCTGAATAGCTGGTGGTTATTAGTGTTTGAGTGTAGGGCAGACTCCATGAAGCCATGGACACAAGTTGTCAACAAGGCACTGTGCATGCTGGTGGTGGCTCCATAAAGGTGTGGGCTGTGGTCACATGTGCCAACAGCCTTGCTGCAGTGGTAACACCAGTTCCCGTCAGATTGCTGAAGTTAAGCACTGTCGGATTGGGCTAGCATTTGGATGGGTGACCATCCTGTCTGCCAAGCGCTGTTGGCAAGTGGGGTGCACTCAGCCCTTGTGAGGCAAACTGAGGAGCTACTTGATTGAAAGGTAGCGGCTCTGGTCTCGTAAACTGACATACAAGTGGGAGAGCAGTGTGCTGACCACATGCCCCTCCATATCCACACCCAGTGATGCCTGTGTGCTGAGGATGACACGGTGGCTGGTCCGTACCGTTGGGCCTTCCAAGACCTGTTCAGACAGAGTTTATTTTCAGTGTTTACATTTAATGGACTGGGTCTTCTGGTCCATTTGTACCAAACATTGACTGGAAATTGTTATATTTGGCTACTTGGAGACCATTTGCAGCCATTCAAGGACTTCATGTTCCCAAACAAGGATTGAATTCTTGTGTATGACAATTTGCCATGTCAAGACATCACAATTGTTCACTATTGGTTTGGAAAACATTCTGAACAATTTGTGTGAATGCTTTAGCCATGCAGATCACCTGACATGAATCCCATCAAACATTTATGGGACATAATCAGGAGGTTAGTTTGTGCAGAAAATCTTGCATCTGCAACACTTCCACAATTATGAACAGCTATAGAGGCAGCATGATTCAATATTTCTGCAGGGTACTTCCAGAGATTTTTTGAATCCATGCCGCGTTGAACTGCTGCACTACACCAGACAAAAGAAAGTGCGACACAATATTAAGGCGATATCCCATGGCTTTTGTCACCTCAGTATATGTTCTCAAGCAGCATCTCATTTGGTTTCATGTGGCTATATGGACCCCATTCCAGAGTCCCTCACAGCATAAAAATTGTTTTTGATTACTGGAAACTGAACAATGGACTTGGGCATTGCTAACCAACAGCAATAACTACTCATTCACAGAGGCCTTAGTTGTACTAAATTCAGTTTTTTCATATTCAAGTCAATTGACTGTTATGGTTAAAATGAAATAATTTATTTCCTTCAAGCGTTGTATGGTACTGAAAAGTTTTACGGTACCAGACTGCATATATACTATTCACTGTGAATAGAGGACTAAACTTCCAAGTATAGTCAGGCACTGTTGCTTGCAATATCTTGTCATAAGTGTAATAATAATACAATGTACGGGTTAGATTCAGAGGCTTTCACTTCTATGATATATTGAGAAATGAGAAATTCTTGGTAGCTACAAAATCATTGTTTGATTTCCTAAACTAAAATTTGTACCTGAAACCATGCTAACTTACACTGATGAGCCAAAACATTACAGCCGCTGCCTACCGCAAATTAGGATGCAGCCTGATGGCATTACTGGCACATGATGCATTAAGAAATGTAATAAGCATAGCAGATATGACCAGGGAATCATTCTAGCCCCAATACAAGCTACAACTGAGTAAATCCATTGACATAAGCAACTTCAAGAGAGTGCAGATAGTTATGGGCCAGTGCCTGGGAATGAACAAAATAGTAAAACTTGTTGACTATTCATGTGCTTCTGTTGTGAGCATCTACAGAAAGTGGTTGAAGGATGGTGAAAGCACAAATAGGTGACAAGGTGTAGAACATCTATGCCTCATCATAGAAAGTAAAGAAAAGTAAGCAACATTCTATGTCATGTCTGATGACAGAGTACAGTGCAACATTCTGCACCAGAGCTGACGACGTAGTACAATGCTAGTGTGCAAGTGTTTCAGAGCACACTTCAGTGTACCCTGTTAAACATGAGGCTCCACAGTAGACAACCACTACATGTTCCCATGTTCACCCTTTGACGTCATCAATTACAGTTGCAGTGGGCATGGGAATATTCAGATTGGACCATGAACCAATGGAATGTGTCACCTGATAAGATTACTCATGTTTCTTGTTACACCTGGTTGATGACCGTGTCCAGATATGCTATGACCCAGGTGAACAGCTGCTTTCTTCAAACATGCATCTCAACAAGGATACAGTCCAGTGGGAGCAGTAGTGTGCTCAGGTGGACATTCATCTGGGTAGTAATCAAAGCAACATGACAACTATGGATAAGGTGAACAATACTAAGGGCTACTTGCATCCGTTAAAACTTCTGAAGCCATCCTTGACTGTGATGGCACCTTCCATCAGGATAACTATGTATGTCACAAGGCCAGAATCATTCTACATGGGTCTGATGGGCATGCTAGTGAACTCATGTTGATGTCTTGGCCACCAAATTCATCTCATTTGAACCTGGTGGAACACATCTGGTACACTATTGGGCACCAGCTTTGTACCCACAAATGAATGGTTTTATTTTAATGGAATTATTATTATTATTATTATCTAAGTAAATAATTAAGTTTGTATGTGTAGACATCTGGTGCTACATATCTCCAGAAACCCACCAAGAAATTGTTGAATCTATGCCACACAAAATCGCTCCTGTATTGCGTTCCAAAGCTGGACCAACATGCTACTAAGCAGGTGGTCATTATCTTTCGTCTTACCAGTGTTTTAACTCTGTTCCAGTTTCTAGAGTATGTCTTAGTTATAACCACCTTTGGGTGGAGACACAGCATATTACTCTTTACTTACAGCACCAAACTGTGTTAAAACATATCAGGTATGAAAGAATTAATGTTCTATTCAGCTCACATCAGTGATGCATGAACAACCTTCTGCAAACAACATGAATTCTATCCTGTTTTTTCATAGGGTAGGCATGTTAATCTAACTCTGGTCATCACCCCCCAACCTCCCCACACCTGCATTCCCATGCTCACTTCCCCTGGGATGGAATTTGTCTGCGCCACCACACCCCCTTCCCCTGAGATGAAATCTGTGTACCAGTACTTCATCTGCCTGCGTCTAGTGTTATCTAATGTGAACGTTTGGGAACATTTTCAGAGTGTTTGAGAATTGCTTAACAGAGGCAATCACCTAATCAGATGTGGTCAAGTTTCAGTCAGAAGAAACAAAGGTATAAAAACCTCAGACACACTAATCAGATTTTGTCCATTGGCACACAGACACTGCAGCTCATACTGTTTAACACTCCCACTTTTGTTTGCTGGATTTAAATACACAACTGATAGTGATCTATAATTAGTTTGGTGTTTTCCTTTGGTAAGTGCTTTTGTTAACACCTGCCAACTGATCTTCTGCCATGACACAGGATAAAAGAAGAGAGCTATAATTTATCTTTACATCAGTTTAATGAAACTTCAAATCCATATGTTTAGTCCGTTTGTTGTGACGTTCTTTATTTTTTAACAATTGTATTGCACTGTGGTTGTCCACAAAGAAATGTCGATTTTTCCATGATGACACCGAGCTCCAATGAGAACATGCAAAGCCACATTGTTTCAGCAGCCATGTCAGATGCTGCAACATGCCTCACTTCCATTGCAGATCTGGCAACATAGCCCCCAGGGGGATCACATCTCTTTTGTGAGTACGTGCTTGGCCAGCATGGGACCCCAGCTCTGCGGTTTCCCTTTCTGTGCTGCAATTCCATACTCTTGACCAATTCACGTACCAGGAAACTATGAAGAAATATGTACATTCACATTCTGGATGTATGACAATGATATTTGATATGGCTATGTCGTCACCTTTTCTAGTGTCGATACCATCACCCACTGTGCATTCTTTATCAGACTCTCATGATTGCTCAACTATAACTGCTCCCCCTGATGGTCAGGGGCCCTCCTTCTTCAGTTCCTCCCACACTCACTTTGGAAGTGTTGACTCCTCATCCATTGAGCACATAGCTCCCCAACCCCCAGGCAGAGAAGCAATACCCTCTTCTGTCATCCCTAACATGGAAGGGGCCCTCGGGATGCTTCTTCCCATGATTCTGCTGACCTGCAACCAGATACAAGCCAGTTGTTGAAAGAGCCACAGATCGCTAGTTGTAGAGCTTTACATTCCTCCTCTGTCCCTGAAACTAGGGCAGGCAAACCTTCACAAACAATGAAATCATCCAAGGAAAAAAGGGACAAAAAGAAGACCTCCAAGGTGAATGAGGTTCTGGTGGTCTCTGTGCCACCAGACCTCACATGTTCTGACTCTGTAGCTGAGATGAAGTTCCTGCTGATCCCTGTGGTAACAGATCTCCCTAAAAAATCTGCTTTAGAATTGAATGTGCATTGATGTCATATCCTTGTGACTGGTGGCAGCTGGTAGCAACCTAGAGCATGACCTGCCTCCTTAACCATTTGTGCACCCTAAGGGGTTTGCTTCTACCAGCTGGCTCAGCTATGACATCTCCTTCCCCACTTTCTGCATTGTCCTCCAGGAAACCTGGTTCCTATCATTACGAACCCCTACCCTCCACAGTTATTAGGGCTATGTTAAGAATCGAGCTGGCTATGACAGAGAGGCAGGTGGAGTTTACAAATATGTTGTGGACTCTTTCTACAGCTAACTCACACCACTCGATACAACTCTGGAGGCTGTGCTTCTTTGTGTGAGGATGTATCTGGATTTGACTGTCTGTGGTGTGTATCTCCCACCCAGTGGTGAAATGCTTTAGAATACCTCTGCACTGATTTCTCAGCTCCCCCCACATTTCCTCATTTTGGGTGACTTCAATGCCCACAACCCTTTTTGGGGTAGATCTACAATCACTGAGAGTCATAAAGCTTTCAAAACTTTGCTCCCAGAGCAAGATCTTTGTCTCTTAAATACCAGTACGTCCACATACTTATGTGTGCCAATGGATCTTATTCAGCTATTGATCTTTCCATTTGCAGCCCTGGTCTTATTCCCTCCATCCATTGGGGAGTCGATGATGACTTGCGTGATGGTGATCATTTTCTGATCATTCTGTCCATTCCTCAGTGTCAATTGTCTGAACATCCACTCGGGTAGCCTCTCAACAATTCTATCTCGGATTCATTTGCCTCTGCCATAGATCTTAGCACCCTGCCATGTAGAGGTATTGATGCAGCTCTCCAGAGCACAATTGTAGCCATTCCCTGGCAACAGTCTTAGTAATCTCCTATTCCTTGGGATCCCCATGCTGGAAGACAATACCTAGGTGGACTTCTGAAATCACTGTAGCTGTTACAGATTCCAGAGGGTTCTCTAACACCTTAAGTGATTTCCATCAATGACAGAAACAACAATGATGGGAACGGTATGTTACTACCATTGGACTGTGTACCCTTTCTTCATAGCTTTGGGCAAAGTTTTGATACCTCAGTGGACACCAAAGGTGTACCTGGTGACAATCTGAATGGTGCTGTCTACACTGACCCAGATGCTGTCACTTAACATTTTGCTGTGCATTACAATTGAATCTTTACATCTGAGAATTATGAGCCTGCATAACATATCAACAAACAGCAGGTGGAACACATGCACTTACCTTTCACTACAAGTCACCTGGAGCCATATAATGTTCCAATCAGCGAGTGGGAATTACTCAGTGCCCTAGCCCTTTGCCCTGACACAGCTCCAGGGCTAGATTGTATCCGCAGCCAAATTATCAAACACCTATTGGATGGCTGCCTGTGTCAAATGATTACTACTTTCAACCATATTTGGAGCAAGGGAGAGTTCTTGTCTCAATGGCAAGAAAGCATGATAGTCCCAGGACTGAAACTTGGCAAACTGCACTCTTGAGATGGACAGGTATCACCCAATTAGTCTCACTAATGTTTCCTGCAAGTAGCTCAAGTATTTCGTTTGCTGGTGGCTGTGTGTTGCCTTGAGTCTCAGGGTCTTTTGGCTGCATCTCAGGTTGGTTTTTGCCATAGCCACTCTACTGGTGTCAATTTGGTCTGTCTGGAATCTGCTGTCTGGTCTGCTTTTGCCTGGTGTCAACACCTTATTACTGTCTTCTTCAACTTGCAAAAGGCTTATGACACCACAAGGTGTCACACATCCTCATTACCATATATGAGTGGGCCTGCTCCCAATTTTTGTCAGAACTTTGCACACACTATTTTCTGGGTTCAAGTTAGTACTTCCCACAGTAACCCCCCATATGTAAGAGAATGGGGTCTGTATTGGGTATGCTCCTTTTTTTTGCCAATTATCAATCGTCTAGCTACAGCTGCGGTGCCTACAGTGTCTACATCAGTATATGCTGACGAATTTTGCATTTACTTTTGCTCCTTAACTGTGTCTTTTGCTGAACCTTGACTGCAGGGTGCCATACAAAAGGTGCCGTCCTGAGCTCTCACCTGTGGCTTCCAGTTTTCATCCATCAAGACATGTGTCAGGCATTTCTGTCACCATCATACTGCCCATGTACTACTGGAACTTTAACTCAATGATCAGTTGCTCAATGGTGGTGGAGTCTTAAGGCTTTTGGGATTGGTTTTTCATGCTAGTTGATGTGGCTTCTCCATCTTGGCCAACTTAAGCAAACATGCTGGTCATACCTTAATACTCTCGGCTGCTTCAGTAACTCCAACTGTGGTGCAGACCACTCTACACTTTTGCACCTTTACACAGCTCTGATCCTGTCCCATCTTGATTATGGTAGTCTGAAATATGGCTTGGCACAGCCTTCGGCATTGCAGACGCTGGACCCAATACACCAGTGTGACTGATGTGTGTCAGGTGCCTTTTGGACCAGCCATGTGAACTGCATACTCACACAGGCTGGCATCCCTTCACTACAGACCAAGCGGCAACAACCACTGCTCAACTATGCGATACACATTCACTGCTGCCCTGAGCATCCAAACTACCATGTCCTTTTCCCTGGAGGGAAGCTCCAACCCCCACAACAGTGGCCCAGGACTGAAGTCACGATCACAGCTTATATGTAGTGTCTCTACTCCGAACTCCGACTGCCCCCACTGTTGCCTCTTATCAGGGTGCAATCACGTATACCCCCATGAGCATACCCCATTCTTGGATCTGATTTGATTCATCCTTTGGTCCAGAAGACTCTATTGATCCTACAGTGTTTCACCCCTATTCTTGGATGTCCTTGATGCATTTCCAGGTTTACAAGTGGTATATACTGATCACTCCATGATCAATGGATGAACCAGTTTTGTCTACACACATGCAAGATGTAGTGAACTATGCTACCTGCCAAATGGATGCAGTGTTTTCACTACCGAATTGGCGGCCATCACTGAAGCCTCCTCCTGTCATGTTCATTTTTGCATTGGCGAGACATTCTTAATCAGTAGTGACTTCCTGAGTAGTGTTCAGGTTACTGACCAGGGCTACCCCAACACCCATTGGTTGTGACTGTCCAGGATTAAGCTGGACAGTTGGTCATCTTTATCTGGACACCAGGTCACAATGGGATCCTAGAGAATGAACATTCTGACTGGTTGGCCAAGTTAACTATGAAGATGCCTGCTTTTAAATGGGGGTACAGGAACTGTCTCTGTCGACTCTACACTGACAATTGTTGCAGGCTTTGAACACGGAGTGAGTGCCCTGTTTTCTCTGAACAAACAACGAGCAATGAAGGGGACCATACCATATGGCACACTTCCCCTTCATGCTTCTCACAGGGCATATACTGATCTCTGTTGCTTTTGCATTGGCCACACTTGACTAGTCCTTAGCCACATTCTACAACATGAGGATCCATCCCACTGTTGGTGTTATGTCTGTCTGATGGTGGTCCACATCCTACTGGACTGCTCGAATTTGGCCACCTGAAGCAAAACCTTAAACTTGCTGACATGCTACCTCTGGTGCTAGTGGATGGCTAAAGTGGCTGATTTTGTGTTACGTTTTATGCAGGAAGGTGGTTTGTACTCCTCTCTGTAACGAAGGGGCACATACCCTCATCGGACACTTGAGGGATTGGAGAGACACCCCATAGCCCGCTCTTACCCAGGGGGCACACTGCTGCCCTTGTTCAGTTGTCCAGCCTGGCTCCTCCCCTTTGAATCCTTTTCATTCTTCTTATTCTTTTCCACCTGTCGTTGGTTTCCTGTCTCATTGTTTTTGTTCTCTCTCTGAAGATTTTGTCAACTTGTCCATGTTGCCAGTTTCTTCTGGCAATGTAGGGTGAGGAAACACTGGGTGGATGCAGTGGGTATTTTTCCCAATGCATAACATCCCAGAAGTCTCTAGCTGCTTTTTGGGTGGGGCAACTCACCCTCTAACCACTCTCTCATTTCTACATCTTCTCCATCTTTCTTTTATAGATTCTCAGTTACATTCATATTCATAAGGATTTGTTTACTGCCCCTTCCTCTCTGAAGGCTGTTCCCAGTGAGGCACTTATAGGATGAAGGGACTGATACCCATGTAGTCTGGTACCTTTAATCATATCAATCCAGTCCAAGCAAATCCAATCTGACAAGACATTTTTGTGCATGACTTGTCCCGGTAACAGGTCCACTAGTTAATATACTTATGTAACCTATTGTTTGTTGAATGATGAATATCACTGTCTCCAGCCAAATGACCATTGTGGGGAGGAAGTTTTCACTTCATATTGCTTCATGTCCACATCACACACTCCAGCCAAAGATAAAAGAATACAAATTCATTCATACCTAACACTAGATTAAAAAAAGTTTCTCCATAACCAAAAGTCAAAATTTCTGGGAATATCCTTTTGCCATAGTCTAACTTTATTATACTACCATCTGGTTTAGACATTTCATCTTTCATTGCTTTGTATTGCTTCTCAGAGTCTCTGGATGCCTTTGGCTCCTTGAAAGATTGTGATTCATCAATAACTAGTGTGCAAGCCACATAATTTTGGAGACGAGCCAGAGGACAACATTCATCATCATTTATTTAATCTGCAACAAGCTTTCGGTAACCTTGCTGTTAAATTATCGAAAATTGGCCATCTTTTGTCATAGGAGTCTCAAGCAGTAACAAATGAACCACTGATTTCCAAGAGTCCGCCTAAGTCATTGTCAGTCTTATCTGTAACTCTCATTGGCTCATCTACATCTGCAAGAGACTCTGCTTCAATTTTACTAATGTTTTATGCAATAGTGTCAGAATGCGAGATTTTACAATTGGAGAACTATTGTTTCAATGTAACTTATTTATTGCACAGTGCTGTCCATGTATTATCTTAAGACGAATCCACATACATTTTGTTGTAGCACATGACAGTTTGCAGCTGGTCAAATTCCATATCAGGCAAAATAAAAAGCATTACTTTTCCATTAAGCCCTTTCAACTAATTCTGTGCCTCGAGGTTGTCTTACTTTGCTTCTGTCAACAATGTCCCATAATTTTTCAATGTGGGAGATAATTTACATTTGACATATCTGTAAATGAAAATTAACTTCATCAAATTTCTGGATACAGTACTTAAAAGTTTTGTTCGACCTAAGTTTTATCTTTTCACTTTCCAAATGAATAGCTTCATATAATTCAACTCACAGTTAGTGCAGATGGTATGAAACCACGGTTTATATATCCATCAACAGGTTAAAAGAACATATTCTGTTGGATGCTTGCCACATGATTTGGGGACAAAACTCGCATTAATTGGCACGAAGAGAACCCTTGAACGTAGTGAATACTGATGAACAGCGAGACAGAGCACAAGTAGCATTTACAGAGACTGTGACAATACACGATTTTTTAAATAAAAATTACATAGCTAAAGTATAATTAAGAAAACATTAAAGCTGTTAACACATCAGAATGTCTTAAAGATTCTTTTATAGTGACATAGCAATAAGATATTTAATATGTAAGTTGGGTCTACTTGCAAGAGCGGAACAACACCAGTGTTCGATAGATATGGCTGCTGACCAATCATCTCGTTTCTGTTTGTTTACATCAGGTTTACTCTTGTGGTGAACGAAGTATAATGATCAAAATGAGAACGTTGAGTGCCATCAGTTGCCATCTGTTCCAGGCATGGTATTAGTAACTCATGACCATGGTTATACAGCATCCAGCTTCCCTCACTTTGTATATGAATGATGTGGTCAAATTCGTTGCTGGATTTGCCGCCAGGAAAGTCATCAAAAAAGTTAAGCGTAATATTTGCGAATGGACACTATGTCCCAATGTTTCAGGCTAAGGGGCCTTGAACACAAAGAACAGAGGTAGCTGGTCTGTTGCATCGAATGATGTTATTTATCTCTGTTAAAGTGCCGTCACACTGAAAACCAACTCCAACAAACTCTGTTGACAATTGTTTTCAACTCGAAGTTTGGGTCTGGTGAAGCGGGGGATACAGCCCCTCGGCTTTGACCAATGACGTCAAGGTATGAATTTGTGCAGGACGTCATACATTACTCATAAATAATAATGTCTTCACTTTCAGCGATAGAAAATGAAACAGTTCTGTGTTCCGGATAAGCACTATCATTGTACATTAAAATAATTGAATGTGATTTTAAAAGAGATCGCTACATATTGTTCAAAATATTCTTTGCATGCATTTGTCTGATGAACTTGGATGATTTGAGAGAGGCAATGGGCGTAGACATGTTGGCCACTATTTGTTTTCTACAAATGTGTGGTCTCACTGCCGAGTATGTTCGTTGTCGTGAGTGCGGCGAACATATGCGCCTCACAAGTGTATCTCGTTGCCGTACTCACAACTTATTCGTTTGGGGCTGCAGCAAAGACCGGCTGTGGCGGTCCATTAGATGAGGAACATGGTTCGAAAAATCTAAGCTCACCTTGAGAGACATTATGAAAATCACGTCCTGTTGGTGTTTTAGATGTCCTGTGTGGCTGTGTGTCCATGAATGTCGTGTGAGTAAGTGTACAGTTGTGCATTGGTACTCATTTTGTAGGGACGTTTGTGGGGAATACATGAAATATAGGGGGCCGGATGTTATGGTCGAAATTGACGAGCCGCATTTTGGCAAAAGGAAGTACAACGGGAGGGAGGGGGGGGGGGGGCGATACCTCCAGTGGGATTATGGGTTTGGGGGGGAGGGGGGGCTGTAGTTTCAGTTCAAGAGTATGACGATGTAGTGTTTAAAGTAGTATTTAATCGAAGGAAGGAAGTTTTGGTCAGCTTATTTGAAGATCACATTGCAGAGGATTCCATTGTAATTTCAAATCGTTTTTCTTCATATAGGGATTTGGGGGAAAGGGGTTATCAGCATCTCATAGTTAATCACAATATTGAGTTCATATCGCTATCCATAGGGTCTTGCACAAATACCATAGAGGTTATTGGTCAGCCGTGAAATCTCTTGTAGGGAAGGGAAAACGACGAATTTCCGCACTTCAAAGTTACTTATCCAATACTCATGGAGGCACAGTATTCCCCAAACATATTGCCCATTTAAATGTTTTGCTAAACGGGTTGGGCAAATGTGCCATCCCAAGTATGTTAGCTAATTTCACATTAGGATCGGGGGTGGGGGTGAATGTGTGTGTCTGTGTGTGTATATGTGTCCGCGTCTGTGTGTTTGTGTGTGTGTGTGTGCGTAATGTTTTGTTTGTTGTATATATGGGTATGTGATTTTTGTTGATGTCTTTCTAGTCGAGCTTCGGTTCTTTTAAGAAGTTCCTGTGTGGTAAGTTCAGTTTTCCATTTTTTTCTTTTACTGCATTTGACTATTTTGACGTATTTCATTGTTGTATTACACCATTACGTTTGCTTTCGTGTATTCTAGTACGTAATAGAAATTTCGCAGCTGTCGTTCTTCTTTCGTTTCCCATTACTAGTATTAGTACGATTTTTTTCGAATCTGTACTAACAATATTAAAGGCGAAATGCACGACACAACTAAAATTTGTATCCCGTCCTTCAGTTGACCTGTACACTGACACTACCTATTCGAAAAGAACGACATATGTAACATTGATGAGATTTACCTGTATATGTCAACTGGAGAGCAGGATACAAATGTTGTGTATAGCTATATAGCTCAACTAAAGAATGGGATACTTTTGTCACTGTTGTGATCAAAACTGTAACTTTCAGTCGATACTATTAGCATCAAAGGTGAAAAAAAAAAATTATGGCCCATAATGAGGTACGGGATACAGACCGAACGTGAGGAGAGGGGCTAGTGTAATTGGTTAATACAAACCATAAAAAAATGCACGGAAGTATGTTTTTTAACACAAACCTACGTTTTTTTTAAATGGAACCCCGTTAGTTTTGTTAGCACATCTGAACATATAAACAAATACGTAATCAGTGCCATTTGTTGCATTGTAAAATGTTAATTACATCTGGAGATATTGTAACCTAAAGTTGACACTTGAGTACCACTCCTCCGCTGTTCGATCGTGTGTATCGGAGAGCACCGAATTACGTAGGGATCCGAAGGGAACGGTGATGGACCTTAGGTACAGAAGAGACTGGAACAGCACATTACGTCCACATGCTAACACCTTTTTATTGGTCTTTTGCACTGAGGGGATGAATTTGCAATACTTTGTATCGGATGTCGGTAAAGTGAAATGGCAAGAGAAATATGAAGAAATAAAGATCGAGTGAAAACACAAAATCCTTATAGCTTTAGTTATCAAGAATTTAAGCCATTAATTTGCAAACTACTTTGTATCAGATGCTGACAAAATGATATGACAAGAAAAATGAAAAAAATCCAGTGAAAATGTAGTTGTAATTACAAAATCTCCGACCAAAAGTCTTACAGCTTCAGTTACGCTAGTAAATGACGTTTTACTTACGATTGTAAATATTTTTCTCCCTAGCTTCACCGAGCGAGGTGGCGCAGTGGTTAGACACTGGACTCGCATTCGGGAGGACTATGGTTCAATCCCGCATCCGGCCATCCTGATTTATGTTTTCCATGATTTCCGTAAATCGCTCCAGGAAAACGCTGGGATGGTTTCGTTGAAAAGGAATGGCCGACTTCCTTCCCTGTCCTTCCCTAATCCAATGAGATCGATGACCTTGCGGTTTGGTCTCTCCCCCCAAACAACCCAACCCAACTCCCTGGCTTGTTCACGCCTTCCAAATACTTCATATACTGGTATAATATCATATTTGTCCATTTCCTTTCACATTCTGCGAGTGGTATACCAAGTTTATCCAAAACTTCTTTCAACAAATATTTCCTTTTATATCTGTCTTTGTATGCAGAATCAGAAGGATCCTATAGACGTTTCCTCATTTTAATTTACTACAAAACCGAATTGTTGTATCTGTTGTCGACTCGTGAGCCGCTATTATCGAAAGAAACACAGCAGATGAAGGAAGAAACAGCAGATAATACGGCAAATGCGCATGTGGAAGTCACATAACTCTGACGTGTTTTTGCTCACTGACCATAAACTACAAACTCGAGAACAAACTTCTCTCAACTAGTTGTTCAGATTCGCACCTTCAAACTGTTGACAACAGTTGAAAACTAAGTCAAACTTCGAGTTGAAAACAGTTGGTAACCGAGTTTGTTTGAGTTGGTTTTCAGTGTGGAGGTATCTTAAAATGGGAGTGAAGGTGTTAAGGCAAACATCAACTATAAATGTGAAAAACCACTTGAACAAATTGTTCACAGCAGTTTTGCAGTACTTAGGGAATGAGGTTTTTCTTCAGTTGAATGAACGTGTCACAAATTGTCCTCTGCCAAAGAAACACATTCACCAGTTAAAAAAAGTTATACTCAATGTTAAAATAAGGCTGCATCATGAAATGAGACTCTGCAGCAGGAGACTAAATGAAGCTTGGATTAGGAGTTCCTACACCAAAATAATATTTTTTAAAAAATTGGTGATTGTGTATTTTCAAAATGACTTAATTATTGGTCCTGCTTCACCCATACACGTGTTTTCCACGTTTTACTTACGATTGTAAATATTTTTCTCCCTAGCTTCACCGAGCGAAGAATGGGAATAAATAAAATTGATTCTAAAAGATTTTTATTAAGTGGTTGAATAATACAAAATTTCCACAGTACAGGGATATAAGTTTAGCATAAGTGCTGTTTTTCTGTGATAAATTAAGTGCTTGTTTCACCCTTATGCGGTCGTGCGGCTTTCGTAACATTAACAGTCGCGCAAGGTGTTGCTAACAACCCAAATAAAAGTGGCTATAATGACATTGTTGCGCATCATGTCACTGATATGAATATGTTTACTTCACACACCGCTATTTAGAATGTTATTTCCTGGTACATTATCGTTTTATTTAATATTACTTTAGTATCAAATTGGGTTATTTGAAAAATGCAATAATTCCTATTTTCTTACAATATTTTGTTTAGTTATTTATTTCTGTTATTCTTCATACTGTATTGTAGGTGTAAGACATTATACATATAATTAAACATTTATTCAGTCAACTCATACAAACATTTTATGAAATCATTCACTATCACTGGCTTCAAGGGGTGCGTTATCGTAACACTTTTCACACACATTTCTCATGTGCTTTACACACATAACTCTCAAACATCGAGCACAGCGTGATTTAACTTGCATATCTTTACTCCAAGGACAAACTGTGCAGCGCCTGGGCTTAAGTAGTCTTTGTTCCAATGGTGGTGCATTGTTGCTATCTTCAATTCCCATCATTTTAGCGGCTTTCTGCCTAACTTGTTTACGCAGGGATTGAGTGGCGCTCTAGCACACTATGAGATTTACTAATGACCTTCTGACATCACATAAAAACATTCCTTGGGAAATCCTCTCATTGTTATTATTTGCATATGTGTTGAAGGCGTTAATGCAAGCAATGTCAATCATTCGAAAAAATAGGGCAAGTGGCCAGCATCTAATTTTTCTTGAGGTTGAATAAGTAGCGCACATGTCATCTATTGTGTCCACACCTGTTTTGGTCTTATTGTACATTGTTATAATTTCTGGTTTCTTTTCCTCCGCATTATTAGTGTCAGTGGCACCATCACGACCCAAAGATGAAAGGAGAATAACGTTTCTGCCTTTCTTTGGCACATATGAAACTATGGTGATATCCTTTATGAATCCAAAAGGGCTGCATCTAAGTTCACGACCTCTCGTGCAAACAAAGTCTGGAGGGAGCTCCCTCTTATTCTTTCTAAAAGTTCCTACCACTGTAAGTTTCTTTTTCAAGTGCTCTTCAGCCAGTGGTATGGAACAAAACCAGTTGTCACATTGTGTCCTGTACCTTCAATACGCTGTACAAGTCTATTTACTATCTCCTTAGGCGAGTTTAACAGTGCAAATGGACACTCTGCCTGTTTTCCAACATAGATTTCCATCCCCAAAGTATACCATACTCTTGCGTCACATAATGTGAATATTTTCAAACCATATTTCGCAGACTTGCTTGGTATATACTGGCAGAAACTGCAATTGCCTCTAAATGCAACCAGTTTTCCATCCAGTGTCATATATTCAGACACAGTATAATTACAGACGCAGTTTGACATGAATAATTCAAACACTAATCTGAACGCAACAAGGCGATCAAGTTCTCTATGCTGTGGTCTGTCTCGAATATCATCGAATCTCAAACAACGCAACAAGAAACGAAAACACTGTAAACTCATTGTTGCATGAAATATTGCAATTCCAAAATAATTTGTGTCCCAGAAGCCTTCCAGATTTTGGTGTCCTGCCCGTAATGCCCAGCCAATATCAAAAGTCCCAGAAGAGATTTGATTTCTTCCTTATTTGTTGGTTTGGCATCAAGGCCACTTGTGAAATTTGATGCAATGTGTTGTATGTAAATATTTGTGCATGATGTAATCGTTCTAATTGTTATGTCATTTATAAATATCGCAAAACAGACCACAGCGGTTTTCGCAGATTTTGGGATAGCTTTCACACCAGGAAGATGAAAAATGAGGTCTGCACTTCTAGTTCTTATGTTGCTACTAGGACAACTGTTCATCCATTTTGTAACCTTATCCTTTCCAATAAAAAAATCATGCTTGCTTTCATTACCCGCTGCACTTACTTGCTGTTCCAGTTGCAGGTTGTCTTCATCCTCCGTTTTCGTGTCACTGTGATGAGAGAGAACTTCACAACTGTCTGTTTCCTCCTCTTCCTCTTCTCCTCCTCCAAAAGTTTCGTCTAAGGCTCTTCCATAAACTCCCGCGCTCTTTCTTGTTCTGTTTCGTAACGATCCATAGGTGTTTTAACTGCACAGAGCGACAAAATACAAGCAGCAGCTGCAGAACACAATTGTGTGCTTTCTCACAGCACTGCAACATAATGAGTCACGTGGGGTGCTGACAACACCCCAAGGCGCATTATTGCGTGTTTTCTTGGAACTTTCATATTACGTCTTAGAAAGGTACCAAAGATCATCACATTATACTCCTATCCATTACATAACAATCCATCAATGACTGGGTGTTCCGAATGCCCCGCACCACCGCTTAAGGGTTTATTACATCAATACTTTCATTTTTGTCTTATGTTAAGTGCTTGTTTTAGAATTCCGTTCAACTTTTTGGCACCATCTCAGGAAGTGACAACACTGTTATCAGAGATGTACTCCCCCCCCCCCCCTGACATTTTACCAGACAAAGTTGCAACCTAAAACACATAATATAGCCTGTTACAGATCCTAAAGAACGTATGAAACTGATAATGATCCTGTTAAAAAAAAAGGCTGTTTACCTTATTCTTCCTAGAGAGCAGGTTATTTCTAAGAAATATACAAGAATATTAAAACAAACAAGGTGATATCAAGCTTGATTAATATCTGTATAAAGTTTTTAGGGTGCACATTGATGTCTGTGTAAATGAAGTTTTTTTTAAGAGGGGGAGATGTTGAGCATTGGTGTTGTCATATTTTCACTGTGGTGTAAAGGAATCCTCTGAAGCAGAGCATTTTAAGTAAATAAATTCCTTGGGCATGTGCAGTAAATACTGTTTACTCAACACAAGTGAGCAGCAAGATTATTGTGTAAAGCAGGTAACTACACATTCTGCAGAAAGCTTTTTAAGGCTCTTTGACTTCTTACTCCCTAATACATGCACTCCTTAATGGTTTTTCTTACTGACAGCAAAAACAAGTTTCAGCTGAACTGTGATGTACGTAACACAATACAAGGGAATGAAATCATTTTCATGTGCACTTTTGATTCTGCATGCAAAGGTATGTTATTCAGCAAGCGCCCATCTAACATAAAGCAAGAAATTGGGAATTTCTGCAATTCAAAAGAAAACTACACTTAAATGAACTACTCTTTTTATTACTTGAAGATCTAGATTCAATCATTAAAAAGTTCTGTTTGTTGCTAGGTAGGTATGAATACATGTTGTAAAGATATATGTTAAATAGTAATGCACTGCAAGCAAGACATAAATATTTCTGGAGACATAAGTATTTTGCCCGAAAAATTCAAGTGTAATCAAGTTAGTAGTAAGCAACCATTCGGAGGCAAACAGCAACTATTTAGTGTAATTGAGGATGAGGCAGGTTTTTCAATGTAGCAACCTTTTTTTTTTACTTTAAGTAATTAGCTGCTGTAGGTGTCAATATAATGGTGCAGTATAGATACATTTAAATTAATGTTAATACAAAAGGTCTACAATTGGTTTGTTGTTACTCCAGATCCTAACTCATTCCATATCTCTGAAGAGTCTCCATCTACAGTGTGATTTTGTTACAGATCAAATTTTGCACTTCACATTAGCAGAATAATTAATGACCATCGTATATGCCCAGAGATGTCTTCTTTTGACACTACACACTTCAAAAACGGTTGAAAATCTCAATTGTGGAAGGGAACTATTTCAAAGTCCTTGCAGTGGTATTTCCATGATGTGAAAGTTAGGATGGATGTTGGTCCTTGGATGTAAAACTCTATGAATGACTAAGATTTTGAGACGACATATCGTTAAGATCTAGCTCACTGTACAAGTATAAGCAACATTTCGTAATACACTGGCATCCAAAATTAAAGGAACAAACCACTATTTCTCTCTTCTGTGTGTAATTTACGATACAGTCATACAAACTGTCAGCAGATTTCCGTACGATCGTGTTCTGCATTGAAGATGGCATTCCAGTCAATGTACAACCACGCCAACAATGACGTCAGGACACCTATCAAACAGGGTAGTATTTTGCCGGGTGGTCCAAATCAACAATCACTGTGTACACAGTCATAGACGGTGCTGTATGGCACAGTGAAGATGCCATGTGGTGACAGTTCATAGAGACTGTTCCACATCCTGGAGGACCTTCTCACTACGGATCAATTGGAATGAAAGTAAATCTAATCTAATCTAAGACTGGAACTGTATCCCAAAAAGTAGTGCGAGGTTGACCACTTGTGACATCAGAAATACACGACCATTATTTGACTATAAGAGTACGGCTTCTGATATTGCAGCAGACCTGCCATATCTGCACCTCTGATGCGTCTTCACAGAATGGAATGTCTAGAGTGGAACTGTCAACATGCCACCTGGATAGTCGAACAGTGGGCTAATGTTGTTTTAACAGATGAGTCCCGATTTGGTTTGGATAGTGATTCTTGACTGATTCGCATCCAAAGGGAACGTGTAACACGATTTCAGGGCCCAAACATTTTGGAAACAGACCAATATCAAGGAGGGTCTCTAATTGTGTGAGCAGGGTCTATTTTAATCACTCAGATGTTTCTTCATCAATGTGTACTGTTAAATTGGCAAGGTTTAACTGCTCCCAAGTATTGTGACGATATCTTGGGACCTCGTGTGGGGTTGTTGTGAAGTACTGTGCGTCCATGCTTCATACTGATGAACGATAATGCTCCGGCTCATAGAGGACAGGTGGTTGAAACTTTCTTGGAAATGGAAGAATTTGCACCCATGGTGAGGCTTGCTCGCATTCCAGATTTGAGCCCATAGAGCATCTCTGGGATACACTAGGGAGGTGAATTGCGTCACGTCAGCAACCACCAACCATTCTCCTAGACTTGTGTGCAGCGCTGCACGAAAACTGGGTGCTATTCCCCCAACATGAGATTGATCACATCATTTACAACCCTGTACTGCTGCTTGAGGTGATCACACCCCATACTGAGCACATTAACCATTTGTTGGAATGTGTGTCTAAATCCAATGAAAATATTCGTCTACTGTAATGCAGCTCCTCAAGTTCTGTATTTTTTACATTGTTTCTACTTCACTATCACCTGCTGATACTGTTTGTGGCACAACTTTGGAACATTTCTGTTTGTTGCTTTAATTTTGGACATCAGTGTATATTATGCTTCTTATCTTGATACTGTTTTGCTATCTGTACTGGATTAAGTGAAAGTCAGAAAATATATGCACTTATTTTGTGTAAGTACATAGCATTGTGCTCATAAACGAATTTCCTTTCTTACAAAACCATACTAAAATGTTTCACATGTATTCTTATGGTATCATTAGAAAACTAGTGCTGCATGCAAAATTATTTTTTTGTCTTCCACTGCTGTGGAAGCGGTGAACTACAAGAATTCACAGTGCAAGGAAAAGAGTATTCACTTAAGAACAGTCGCCTGTTAAAAAAAACTGTTCAATACATTTCTACTCGACCACATCTAAACATAGTAACTATTGCTTTATCATCAGGAATTTGGGAGAAACTAGGTTAACTGAAACTGTCAGCTCTATTTCACACAGATTAACAGGAACTCATCTTTCTGCTCGGAGTGACTTCGATGTTGGTTTCAAGCCTTAACACTCCAGAGAGTGCATTATCTGTGTTGCATATGGTCTATGCCTGTCGATATTGGGACATAACTTGCCTTTTAGCGTGTGCCCTATTATAAATACAGACCCAAGTGCACGGCTGTGTGACGTCAACAATGTAGGGTTTGTCGCCAGCGATATATACTTCTCAAAGCCCATTGACATTTGTATGACTGTGTCAAAACGGTTTAAACATATCATTGACAGTGTAACAGGTAAGCTTCTAGCACATATCTTTGATAAAAGAGTGAGGTCATTGTTTACATGTTACATCGCTTGCTTTAATGCATTTAAGACATAAATTGACGAAGTATATTTGGTGCATGGCTGCCACTGCAGTGATCATTGCAGAGTATGAAAAATACAAGATTCTTCACATCACAAAGCACACTGACCACAAAAACTGTAATAAATATAAATGTTTGCAGTTTTACAAAGACATATACGCAGCTACCAGCTGCATTCGAAGTTACTGCAGTGTGGATGATAAGTTGACATATAAAAATAAAGGTTGTGGAAGCAGATGGAGGTGTCAAGAGCCAAGTGTGTTCAATGTATCATTAATGAAATTAATGTATTTATTTGTACTCCAAATAATACCTAACATAACCTTCATAAATGCCTAACTGGGTGATTTATGTATCAGTTCAGATATTTCCAGAATAATACATAAAATGGTACATTATGTGATTCGAGTAATATAATGAAAGCTGGAATAGCTTTTGTCTCTTGCTAAAAAATTTAAATTAGTCATGAGACCATCTTTGGCTGAAACAGTATTCATGATTTAAAGAATGAAACACTGAACCAGTTATTCATTTTTTCACTATTTGCACAATGCTTTATGACAATTTATTTTCACAATCAAGTACAAATGCTTACACAGGTATTTTATGTGATCTTCCCCGAAAATGGCAAAAGAAATCTGCCTGACTGCAGTTGATAACAATAGTGAAAAATGTGTGTAATGTACAGATGTAGTGGTTTTTATAGCGTTCCAAAGTGTATTGTGGGTAATATTATCACAAAGATAGGGGAATGGAAGCAGTAGAAATAGTTAAACATAACGAAACAAAGCAAGATGGTAAGTGCTTAGCGAAATAATCCTGTGAATATAGTCAGATTTGCAAAAATAAATGAGAGAAGAATTAAGCTTACAGGCGTAATTTTTGCTGTTTGCAAGTTAGTGAAATTTGTATAAAGTGTGGATGCAGTGTAAATGTAAATCAGTGTATGTACTAGTGAAAACCTTTCATATAAGTGTTTAGTACAATTGTGAACTATATGTTTAAAGGGCACAAACGAAATAGAACTGAAGATAAAACAGTACCTGTATTCCAGATATGCTTACTCTAATAAAAATTTATTTTATGATTCATGGCACAGAGAAGTAAAGTACTATAGTCATTGTGCATGTTATGTAAATTGGTCAGCAGAACGCATGGAACGAAATCAACGGCTCGAATCTAAACAAATAGACAATAAAATGCTGCAAGGAATTACTCAGGACGAAATTTCCTGACAACAAATGAAAGACGAAATTTTGCAAGTGGATGCTCTAATTGCACATCTTACTGATAGGTTGAAGGCTCTAAAATAACAATTAAACTGTATGAGTGTGACAAACAGTGTATCGATTCATGCAGGTGTTCGAAAATTGGAAATCTGCAATATACTGAATACTGCAAACATGTAAACCTTCCAGCCTGCATTGGAAAAGAATTTGCAGTTACTAACGTAATGAGGGAATAGCTCAGTATTATCTGCGTATGTACAGGTCCCCAAGAGGTAATAGTGCAATATTTCTGAATAAACCAAAAAAGGTTATTACTGAAGATTAAAATAAAAGATGATGTAATATGTAGAGACTATAACATAGATATTGGTAAAGAATCAAAACCAAAACAAAAATGACATTATTACAGTGTAACGTGAAAACAATAATAGATGTACCTTCAAGAGTGACTGATCAGAGACCCTCATTGACCACATAATCACAGATATTGAAAATAGTAAATGGGAAGCAAAAGTTCTACAGACAGCAATCTCTGACCATCAGGGGTTTATAATTCACATCCACACAAATAGGAGCTCAAAAACAGAAGAAATGCAAGTTAAGAAGTCAGGATTATCAATGTACAAAACTTGAACATTTTCATGACAACACTGAGGAAAGAAGAATGGGCCAAAACAATCCAAGCACAAGGTACAAATGAGAAGTATGATGCATTTCTTAACACACTAATGCATCACTTTCATGTAGTCATCCCCAAAGTTGCCTATCAGGAAAAGCAGGGTCGCAGTAAGAAATGGATTATGAAAGAAATAACTGAACTCGAGATTAGAGTGAAGGAACTAAGACAAGCAGGAAATATGGAAACATATGAACAGTATCAGAAGAAGTACAAGCGATTAATAAGAGAAGCAAAGGCCATTTCAATAAACAGAGCCATAGCAAATTCAAATAAAAAACAACATGGGATATAATTAACAGTGAAAGTAATAGTCAAAAAAGTTTTATAAAGTGAATGAGAATTCATGACAACATAGTTACAGATGGAACAAAATTAATAAAATATACCAAACAACAAATTTGTAGATATCATAGTAAAGTTAAAAGGGGAAACAAATATAATCCAGAAATTAGAACTCAAAAAGTCTGCAAGAGATGATGAAGTATCAAATTCTTTAATAAAACATGTGAATGAAGAAATAATTAAACCTCTTTTGGATATTGCAAACTGCTCATTTAGAGGAGGAGTATTTCCAGAAAAATCAAAAGTAAGCAAAGTAGTAGCAATATTTAAAAATGGAGGCAAAAATGATCCAAGTAACTAAAGACCTGTGTCATTAATCTCTGTTTTCTCAAAAATACTAGAGATCCTCATACATAGTAGGTTGACCACATTCCTGGAGAAACACAGTATTCTGATTCCAGCACAACATGGTTTCCAAAAAGGTAAATCTATAGAAACCGCCATCTCAAGCCTCAAGAATCTGTTATAGATGTAGTAGACAAAAGAAACTCTGTGTCTGCTATGTTTCTGGGTTTGTCTAAAGTGTTTTACACAATCACCCATACAAATATAACTTGAAAGCTATGGTATTAGTGGACATGCAGTCAGGTGGATAAAATCATATATCAGCAACAGAAAGCAGTATATGGAAACAGAAACTGGATACAGATCTACAATCAGAAATATTAAGTATGGAGTGCCTCAAGGATCTGTATTTAGCCCACTTCTGTTCAACCTATTTGTAAACAACATTGATGTCAGTGAGAAAGATATAAAAAAGATACTACATGCAGATGACATGAGACTAACAAATGCAGAAAAAGTCTGGAAACACTGGAAAGAAGTGCATTTATGTCATTAAATAACACAGCTTATACAAAATGACTTAAGTTTAAATCTAAGGAAGACAATGTTTGTAGTGTTCATCAATAGAGAGAAGGAAGAGCACATAGACATATTTATAGATGAAGATGGGAAGAAGTTACCACTATTAAATTTTTGGGGATTACAGCGACAATAAACTCCAGTGGAGTCAACATATAGATTATGTTCCTGTAAATTAAGCACTACAATATTTGTTATAAAACAACTTGCACATTATGCCAACAACGAGCTTTTATGTACAGTGTACCATGCTCTATTTGAGCCGTACCTACAATATGGAATTACTGTTTGCTGAAATTCCAGCAGAAAAAAATGTAAAAAGAATATTTACATTTCAAAAAAACCTGTTAGGACCATCTTGAACAAAAAACAGAGAGACTCATGCAGAACTGTTTTCCCTAGTCCAAAAATACTGACTTTTCCATCTTTATACATTTGCAAAAGAATAACATCATTAATAAAAGGAAATGCAACGCTAAAAAGAAATGCAGACATTCATACAAATGAAACAAGAAATAAAGGTCAGCTGAGAAGTATACAACACTGACTGAGAGTTGCTGAAAAAGGTCATCGATACTCAGGTGTCAACCTGATAACGTGCCTTACAAAGAGTTTACTGGACAATGTGAGCGAAAAGTCATTCCAAAAACTTTTAAAGGATTATTTAATGGAAAAAGAATTTTATCGTGTAGAAGAGTATATGTGTCAACGAATGAAAAATGCTGCTGTTACTTTTATAAAGGTACTGTAACTAACTGAACATATTATGATACGTAAATAACTTGAGAACACGAATAAGGAGAGAAAAATGTAAATATGAGTGCAATGTAGTATGTAAATAATTTCAGGACCTAAAAATGGTGGGGAAAAATGTATGCAGCATTATTGGAAGTATTGCCACTTTGATGTATTAAATTGTGGTATCTCTTTCCAAGCATTAATCCCGACTTGAAGGTTCTGCTCATATTGTTAACCGGATTTGTCATGTTAATTTTAAGGGGTGGCCGGATGCCCTTCCTGTCGCCTCCTCGTACCCCCTGTGATGGAATGTGAGTACCCAACTGTCTGCGTCCAGTGTAATCCATGGAATAGTGCAAACGTGTTTCAGATGTCTGTGAGTAGTGTAACTGAGGCGCAATGTGGGGACCAGCCCAGTATTCACCTAGCAGGATGTGGAAAACCTCATAAACACCACATCCAGGCTGTTCGGTACACAAGCCCTTGTCGTTAGTCCACCAGGCAGATTCGATCCGGGGCCAGCTCACCTACCTGAGTCAAGGAAGCAGCGCATTAGTGCTCTCAGCTACCCTGGCGGGTCATGTATTAAATTGTAATAAATAAGTTAAATATTACAAAAACATAGGTTGAAGTTGACTTGTCCTATACTACAAATATGCACTCTGTATAAAATGTAATCAAATAAAAATCAATCAAACAATCACTCTTGTCCTATATTACAAATACACACTTTGTATAAAATGTAGTCATACTGCATCAAATAAAAATCAATCAATCATAACTGCAGGGCAAGATAGGCAGAACAACACATAAAATACCTGTGTGAATATTTCTTTTTGATAATGAAAGTAAATTCTCGAAAAATGTTATACGAAGCATGAAAAAATATGTAACTAGTCCAGTGTTTCATCATTTAAATCATGAATGGTACAGTTGTAGGTTTCCAAAAATATCGATTATATTGAATGCAGTGAAGAAATCGAATTTTTTAATAAGTATTGTGTATGCAAGTATGACGGACCAGTTTTATGAGGGCAGACTGAAATGTCTGTTCACCTGTTTTCAAATAATTTTCGTTGTTTTTTATGTCCGTGCACTTACGTTCATGTAATTAATTCTGGTGAACATTTCAAGCTCCTCCTCATGCTACCAATGGTTTCACTTGCTATTGTTCCCATTATGCTTTCGTTTCAAGCAGTGCACTTGCCACTAACATAAACAGAACTGTGCGGCATCAATCGCCAAACAACTATGACGATTAATTTTACGGTCCTGTAATAGCTCCAGTGAAGTAGTTTGGTCAAAGTGTTTGACAAAATCTTTGACAAAAGAAGAGTTTCTGGCAGTCAAGAAGGTTAAAATAAGGGCAGATAGCGTTACCTATGTTGAGTACAAGGGAGATTGTAACCAGTGAGTTCAAACTGCCACACAGACATCAGCCACAGCAGTAACCAAATCAACATTATCAGAGCATCAATTATCAGCTTCAATTGATGCAAAAACATCCTCTGAAACTCCAGTGGCATCTACAGTTCAAGCTTTCAATGAAACTACATCTTCAGCAAAAGTTCCAGCATCCACCGAAACATTAGCTGCAATAATTGATTCAACATCAAAACGGCAACATCCCCTGCATCCATTGAAACATCAGATTCAGAAACAATTTCACCATCCACAGAAACATAGCTACAATATCTGGTGCAACATCAAGAATGGCATCCTCCAGGGTAAAAAATACAAACGAAGGAAATGTGCAATTCTTAAGAATTTTTGGTACCCAGCCTCAACAAAGAAGAGCCTATAATAACAGATAGCATAAGTATGAACTTTTCTCAAGCTATTTGAAGTAATTTGAAAATAATGAGCCTCAACATACAGTGAATTAAAAATAAAATATTGCAACTTGAGACTGCAGCCAGTGAAACTAGTTTCTGTATTCACGAGCATTGGTGCAAGAGTTATGAACTAGCAAACATTAGTATTTCCCCATACAATTTAGTCAATCATTATTGCAGGAAGGAAACAAGACATGGTGGTGTTTGCATTTATGTAAAATATGGAGTAAAAGTTGAAACTTTTTTGTAGCTGAATCTATAAGTGAGGTTTCAACAATACAGCTGAATAAGCAAAAGATTAAATTAATAATAATGTCAGTGTACAAATCATCAAGTGGTGATCGTGAAATTTTTAGAAATAAGTTAGAGCCATTGCTCAAGATGTTATATGATAAAAAAAATATTTATAGGCATAGACTTTCTTGTCGACTTGTTACTAGAAAGTGCACCTAAGGTTCTGTTCCTGAACGTTCTCCAGAGCTCCAACTTGTATCCACTTGTAACTAGCCCTAAGAGTGTAACAAGGTCTTCAGAAAGTGTATAGATATTTTCTTCATGAATATAGGAGCCATACATACAGATGTAATTAATGTCGACCTAGGAATATCCAGTCACCATGCACTAATTCTAAAAATTCTCACAGTCCCAGTAACTAAAGACTCTTCACATCAAATGTGCAAAAGAACTTTCTCCTCTAGCATTTGCAGTCATTTCGTAAATACACTGGTTAAGCAATCATGGACAGAAGTATTGTTCAAACAAGCACAAATGCTGCAGTTAATGTTTCCTCTTCCCTCTTTATGTTAAAATTCGATATGTGTTTTCCTAAGGAAGCAGGTATTTACATACTCATTCTTAGATTACAATATATGTTAGAAATTGCTCCCAGACAATGAAAATGCTTAGCTCTAAATTGAAATGTTGTACTGACCCCAAGTTTAAAGTACAAGTAATAAACTATCAAAAATATAGAAAGGTAATTATGAAAGCAAACTTACTAAGAATTGATAGATTAAGATGGAAATCAGGCAATAAATTAAGAACTACTTGGGAAACAGTGAAAACGGAAACAGGTAAGAGTCTCTTGGAGCACAAAATAGTGCTCAAAAATAGTAAAAATGTTCGGTTAAAAGATGAAGCTCTGGCAAAACATATTAATAACTATTTTAAGTGTACCTGTGTCACTAAACAAAAACTTTACCAAGCATAAGAAATTGGCAGCTTCAAAAGTAGATGACAGTATGATATTTATTAAAGGTGGCAAAGAGTCTGAAACCAAAAATGTCTGCAGGTGTCGATGAAGTGCCTGTGTCACTAATTAAATAAAGTTACCCAATAAATTATAAAGCCCTTAGTACATATTGCCAGTTCGTCATTCAGCAAAGGGGTGTTTCCACAGAGGTTGAAAATCTCAAGTGTTAGACCTCTGTTTAATGAAGAAGATCCATATAAGGTAGAAAATTACAGACCATTTTTCATTCCTCAATCATTTCCCAAAATTTTAGAGAAATTAATTAAAATCAGCCTCATAAATTACTTAGATGCATACAAACTTCATCTACAATCAACATGGTTTCCTTTCAGGCCACAACACAGAATCAGCTAACCGTGGCTATAGTGAAGAAAATCTCAAGAATCTTGATAAAAAATGTGTAGTGGGAATTAACTTAGATCTAACTAAAGCCTTTGATACAGAAAATTACCAAATTTTGTTAAACAAGATGGAGGCAACAGGAGGAAGAGGAGTTTTGTGGAAATGGTTTGAACTTAATATTCAAGTCGGAAGTCAGGTTGTAGAAATCATTTCAGATCATAACATCCAGAAGATCAAGTGGGTTTCAGATGCAAAAAAGTGGAAATAGGCTTCCTGCAGGGCAGTGTTATTATTTTTGCTTTATATAAATGAGATATAGAATCCAAATACTGCTACCCCAATCATGTTGTTTGCAGATGACATGAGCATATATGATGATAAAAAGCTTATCCACCACAACTGACATAGTCCTGAAATATTTACAACAGTGGTTTACTGCAAACGAATTAACAATTAACTTAAGCGAAACAAATTATGTACAGTATGGCAAAGCAACCCAAGGGAATGACCTCCAATTACAACTGAGTGAAACATAGATAGAGAATGTGCAATCCACAAAGTTTCTGGGTATGCACATTGATCAAAACTTAAGCTGGAAAGACCATATAAAGTATTTATCCCACAGGCTCAATTCACCTTGTTTCACGTTGAGGATAATATCTAGAGTATGTAACATAGAGTGTGCTAGATTAGTGTAGCTTGTGTACTTTCAGTCTATTGTGCCCTGTGGTATAGTATTCTGGGGTAATAATAAATCACACTTAATAGATACTTTGAAATTACAGAAAAGAGCCATTTGATTTATAACTCACAATTCTCCAAGAACTCACTGTAGGCCCCTCTTCAAACAATTACAAATACTCACAATACTATCACTGTTTATGTTTAAAAGTATTCTATCTACAAGAGCACATCTGAACAATTTATGTACCAATGAAGACTGCCGCAATTATAATACTTGCAATTGTAAAAATTCACATGTAGAAAAATAAAGATACCATAAACCCAAAAACTTGTAAGAAATTTTGGAATAAAAGTTTACAATGGTCTTCCAGTGTAGACGAAGCAAATAACACATTAAGTAAAATTTGAGATAGACTTAAATATTACCTTTTAAGCAAAAGTTTCAATGACATACATAAGTACATTGAATGTGTCTAAAACTATTGTCTTAACATTTATGTACATGTTCATGACAAATGTTGTACTCATAAAAATGCATTGAAAATAGCTATTTAAGTGATATTCTGTTATTATGTTTGTAATACACTCCTGGAAATTGAAATAAGAACACCGTGAATTCATCATCCCAGGAAGGGGAAACTTTATTGACACATTCCTGGGGTCAGATACATCACATGATCACACTGACAGAACCACAGGCACATAGACACAGGCAACAGAGCATGCACAATGTCGGCACTAGTACAGTGTATATCCACCTTTCGCAGCAATGCAGGCTGCTATTCTCCCATGGAGACGATTGTAGAGATGCTGGATGTAGTCCTGTGGAACGGCTTGCCATGCCATTTCCACCTGGCGCCTCAGTTGGACCAGCGTTCGTGCTGGACGTGCAGACCGCGTGAGACGACGCTTCATCCAGTCCCAAACATGCTCAATGGGGGACAGATCCGGAGATCTTGCTGGCCAGGGTAGTTGACTTACACCTTCTAGAGCACGTTGGGTAGCACGGGATACATGCGGACGTGCATTGTCCTGTTGGAACAGCAAGTTCCCTTTCCGGTCTAGGAATGGTAGAACGATGGGTTCGATGACGGTTTGGATGTACCGTGCACTATTAAGTGTCCCCTCGACGATCACCAGTGGTGTACGGCCAGTGTAGGAGATCGCTCCCCATACCATGATGCCGGGTGTTGGCCCTGTGTGCCTCGGTCGTATGCAGTCCTGATTGTGGCGCTCACCTGCACGGCGCCAAACACGCATACGACCATCATTGGCACCAAGGCAGAAGCGACTCTCATCGCTGAAGACGACACGTCTCCATTCGTCCCTCCATTCACGCCTGTCGCGACACCACTGGAGGCGGGCTGCACGATGTTAGGGCGTGAGCGGAAGACGGCCTAACGGTGTGCGGGACCGTAGCCCAGCTTCATGGAGACGGTTGCGAATGGTCCTCGCCGATACCCCAGGAGCAACAGTGTCCCTAATTTGCTGGGAAGTGGCGGTGCGGTCCCCTACGGCACTGCGTAGGATCCTACAGTCTTGGCGTGCATCCGTGCGTCGCTGCGGTCCGGTCCCAGGTCGACGGGCACGTGCACCTTCCGCCGACCACTGGCGACAACATCGATGTACTGTGGAGACCACACGCCCCACGTGTTGAGCAATTCGGCGGTACGTCCACCCGGCCTCGCTCAAAGTCCGTCAACTGCACATACGGTTCACGTCCACACTGTCGCGGCATGCTACCAGTGTTAAAGACTGCGATGGAGCTCCGTATGCCGCGGCAAACTGGCTGACACTGACGGCGGCGGTGCACAAATGCTGCGCAGCTAGCGCAATTCGACGGCCAACACCGCGGTTCCTGGTGTGTCCGCTGTGCCATGCGTGTGATCATTGCTTGTACAGCCCTCTCGCAGTGTCCGGAGCAAGTATGGTGGGTCTGACACACCGGTGTCAATGTGTTCTTTTTTCCATTTCCAGGAGTGTACATGTACTTAGCATATTAATTACTCTTGTGGCAACACCGGCATCTTGTAAGCGATTTACAAGAAAATGATAAAATAAAATGAAGTGAAATTGAGCTCACTGCAATTAACATTATTCCTGGTATCACACAGACATGGCTTAGGCCGATATTACACTATCATTTTACTTTGTTAAAGCTGATATGTGAAATATTTATGTCAAAGGAATTTAATAGTGAAATAGAAAACTTTCTCAAATCACGCCTTTTATCAAATAAGTATCATCAAATCTAGAGCCTTGCCATAGATTTTATCATAAAAGTCGTTCATCTTCTGTTCACTGCAATGTGAAATGCAATTGCTTGGAGCGCTAGCATCACTACAGCTATTTGCGGTCTGTATTGTGTTTGCAAACAGGAATAGGGGTGAGGGAGTGAGCAAGGGGTACACTGCATTTTATTAAAAGTGTACTGATGGGTAGGTGGGATATGCTGCAGTTAAAGCCATCCATCTTTACATCTGGGAATGTCTAAGCAGCTTTTCAGCAAGCTGGAATAGAGGACAACACACTCTAAAATTCTTTTTATTCTCCATTCTAGTTTGTCTATTTTTGAACTCTGGATGCCACAAGTTAAAACTGCTTCATCTGTTTCGTAGTTTTGTTAATTTTTTAATAGCTGGAATGCTAATTCAGTTAATTAAATTATTCAAAAATAAAAATATTTCTTAATGCCCATACAATGAATTAAACATTTATTTGTCTTTGGCTATTTCTCCTTCAGTGCTCTATAAAATGCTTCACACTTTTCTGGAATTATTTTGGTTAATGTGCTCTGTGGTATTCGAGTGCTGTATAGCAAGCTACAGTAGCTCTCTACTGTAACAAGAAATCACAGAGTAATGGTGAACATGTCTTCTGCACATATAGCATTACTCAAGTGAGTATTTTGCTCTGTAGTATGAGGAGCCACTTTACTGAGCAAATACTGAACTGTATTTTCTTCCATTCGTAATTTGTACAAGACCTGATGTTCTCCTTTTGCAGCTTAAGGTTTTTATTGTCTCGACATAAGACCCACAGCTTCACACCAGTGTATTTTCTGTTTTACCACCGCTTCTCTTCCAAATGCACATACAATGCAATTGTGTGTAGGGAAGCAGCATACTCACGCCTTATAAAATTCACATCAGTCTTTTCATTGTGTGCCAGCCAGTCCGCTGTAATTAGCTCTGTCGTCATAAATGTTGTGCAATACTTTAAAAATCAAGTAAATAACCTGAAACGATTCTAGCATGTCAGGAGTAATACTAAATTAATATGTGTTGAATATCAGTTCAATAACTTTAACCATTTTCGAAATTTGGACGTTTTTCTGAAAAATCATTGGTGCAACAGCAAAGAGCTAGAAACTTAAAAATTTATATTTAGATTCCTTTTGCATAATAATTTAGTAGAAACAGTATTCTGCATCTCACAAATTACAATTTTAGTTGAAATTCATGATTTTCTGGTTTTTGTCTTAGAAATTAAGGAAGCAAGATAGATTAAGTAGGCGAATAAATAAAGCTAGGATGTTTAAGTAGAAGGGAGATCCGCTATAATCATAAAGATGTGAGAAGTTTCAACTGAATAACTATAACACTATAGCGATAGCGTATCTCCAAAGGGCAAGTTCAGAGCTCGTCTACTGCGTGTTAATTCTGGGATGACTTTAATGATCTATCTTCAGTTTGCGTATGTCGTATTTTCACGTGCCGTCGCAGGACAGACATTCTACCATTATTTAGCGTGGCCTTTGATGAACATTATCATCAAATTATGGCGAGCATTCACTTAAACATTTAATTTCAACAGTTATAGTGGCATCAGTGCATTAGACTCTGAACTGCTCTGGTAGTTTGATTGTGTGGATTCTTTTTGGTCTGTGACTTTCAGAATATAGTGAATATTTTAGAGAGAATGGTTTTTGGTTATGAATCCCAGACAATCTCCTAATCCCTCAGAGCTAAAAGCTGTAGCTATAAATGAATTTCTCAGATGAAGTGGGCACTAGGAATTCTAATTACAGGCTTCACATTTTGCTAATCACTTTCTGGTTGCCAATATTGTAGTTAGAGAGCCAGTGTTGAGAACGGCAAAGAGCATAAATACAAAACATTTATTCTATTATTCCACCTGCCGCCCCACAAGCGACTATAGCGTATAATAAGTTGTTATTGTCCGCTATCTTGAACTTTGACGAAAAATACCCATTTTGAGCGCCACATGGAAGATCTTTGTCAAAGAAATTTGACGGATATTTGATCATATTTCTTTGTCAAAGTAATATGATAGTGTAATACCCAAGGAGGCAAAAATAGAGATGTGGTGCATTACGTCACAAACTTGAAGCCGATATGCACCATCTTGACTAGCCCAGAATATTAGGTTCTCCGCTTTCATACCCACATAGTTACCGCGATAACACTTCCCCGTGACGTCGCTCTGACTGTCGTATTACCAGAGCAAATATGCATTCAAGACCAGAAAGTCGTTCGAAATTGTCTTTCTGATGCTCTGATATTCATGTAAGCTCTATAATTTTCAGTATTTAAAACAGTTACTGCACGCACATGGCGGAAATAATGAACAAGAAGCACTCGTAAATAGTGGTCTGCTAAAGTTTTGAGCTACTTAAAATGGCGCCCACTCTGGCTTCAAAACAACATACAGCGTATGTCTTTGTTACCTCCATGGTAATATCGGCCTTAGACCTGTACATATCGCTGGCCACATCTTTTGGTGAAAGTGACGTCACTCACTTGTCACGATAGTCACTTGTTGAAGGTGGTTTTGGCCAAGCAGTTTAGAATTCCATTCTAACCTCCTTGGATTTGATCATGTGTTCTGTGCAGTGCAATGTGTGCGTTAATGAATTTTCACAGAGATTTTGTATGCACACATGAGGAATGTGCATAAAGTACAGCAAAATGTGAAAGTTTACATTAAGTGCTCCAGAGATGGCTGTAGCTTTTGAGTAATTTGAGAATACATGTGCAAGAAGAGCATGTTCTTGCAGTATTCAAAGAAATGATTTATCCCAATCGCTGGGCAATAAGGAACATCATACAATTATTATTTTATGATGCACAATGTTTTGAGGTAGTTTTATTTGTCCCATAGATTGGCTAAGTACAGTAATAAGTATCTTACTAAATTTATCTAGTTTCGTCCTCCATTATCTTGTAGTTTTAAACTGATAGTTTATTTCACTGCATGTATAAAAATAACAGTCTGTTCTCTGATGAATTTGCTAAGATTCTACTTTTTCATCGCAAATAACCTCATCCATGATTACTAGCGTATTGTTTGTTATTGTTAACCACAATCTGTACCCCATTTTGAAAGTCTAAAGTCCGAGCTTTAACTGTAGCTACCTGTGAGAAAATATAAGAATGTTTAAAGTTTGATCAAAACATAATTTGCAAGTAAAACTGTGACTAGTCTGTTACCCTATGCTCTTTTTGTTCAATACTGCCAAACTAATGGTTTGTAAACTGTTTGTATTACTGGAGTATTATGCAGCATGATACAGGGTAATCATACTAAAATTGAACTTGAAAATAACTGAGGGTGAAATGTCACTGTTGTGAAATGTTGTCAAAATTTTACCACAAAATGCTCGTCTCAGGGCAGATTTATTTTTGTTGTGATATCCTGTAGTAATAGTCTTGCCCCACCTGGTGTCATAATTTTCTTCCAAATAGTGTGCCGGCCGGATTGGTCGAGAGGTTCTAGGCGCTACAGTCTGGAACTGCACGACCGCTACGGTCGCAGGTTTGAATCCTGCCTTGGGCATGGATGTGTGTGGTGTCCTTAGGTTAGATTAGATTAGATTTACTTTCATTCCAATTGATCCATAGTGAGGAGGTCCTCCAGGATGTGGAACATGTCAGAAAAACAACAATACATGACAAATATTTACAACTAAAACAAATAAGCTAATGTACCATTCCACAGGTCCCAAGTGGAATGATCGTCATTTTTTAATGAACACTAAGAGTCATTTTACAAATACTAATGCACTGAATTTAAAATAAAAAAGTTTTTTATTTATTTATAAGGTAGTAAACATGTAATACAACTAATGTAATACTTATTTACAATGAACACATTACTCCACTGAAATGATGCAGAAGTTAGATTATACTTACACACACACACACACACACACACACACACACACACACACACACACACACATACACACACACACACACACACACACAATCACAGACACACACACACACACAGACACAGACACACAAATTTTCAGTGAACACATTACTGCACTGAAATTGTACAGAAGTTATGTTGTACTTATATACAAATCAGTTGGTTTTACTAAGAAATTCATCAATGGAGTAGGAGTTGACCACCAATAAATCCTTTAGGCTTCTCTTAAACTGAATTTCATTGGTTGTTAAGCTTTTTATGGCTGCTGGCAAGTTATTGAAAGTGTGTGTTCCTGAATAATGCACACCTTTTTGTACAAGACTAAGTGACTTTAAATCCTTGTGAAGATTATTCTTATTTCTAGTATTGATTCCATGAATTGAGCTGTTGGTTTGAAAAAGTGATATATTTTTAATGACAAATTTCATTAAGGAATAAATATATTGGGAAGCTGTAGTTAGTATCCCTAGTTCCCTAAACAGGCTTCTGCAGGATGTTCTTGAGTTCACACCACATATAATTCTTACTGCACGTTTTTGTGCCTGGAAAACTTTAGCTTGGCTTGATGAATTACCCCAAAAAATAATCCCATATGACATTATGGAATGAAAGTAAGCATAGTATGCCAGCTTTTTCATTTTTATATCCCCAATGTCTGACAAAATTCGCATTGCAAACAGAGATTTGTTAAGACGCTTCAGCAGTTCTGTGGTGTGCTCCTCCCAGTTGAATTTATTATCAAGCTGTCATCCCAAGAATTTAACACTGTCCACTTCTTCTATCTTCTTGTCATCGTATGTTAGACATATACTCTTGGGACACCCCTTACAAGTTCTTAACTGCATGTAGTGTGTTTTTTCAAAGTTTAGTGACAAAGAATTGGCTAGGAACCAGTGATTAATGTCCACAAATATTTTATTGGCTGATCTTTCTAAGACTACACTTGATTTGCTATTTATTGCAATGTTTGTATCATCGGCAAACAAAACAAACTTGGCATCTGGTAATGTTACTGATGAAAGGTCATTGATATACACAAGAAAAAGTAAGGGCCCCAAAATGGAACCTTGTGGGACCCCACATGTAATTAGTTCCCAGTTGGATGATGCATGATAGCTTGATACATGTCTCTTTCCTAAAAACACCCTTTGTTTCCTGCCAGAGATATAAGATTTGAACCATTTTGCAGCATTTCCTGTTACACTATAATATTCTAGTTTACTTTAAAGGATATTGTGATTTACACAGTCAAATGCCTTTGACAGATCACAAAATATACCAGTTGCCTGCAATTTTTTGTCTAATGAATTAAGCACATTTTCACTGTAAGTGAAGATAGCCTACTCAATATCAGAACCTTTTAGAAATCCAAACTGTGACTTTGACAGTATGTTATTTGAGATAAGATGGTTATAAAGACGAATGTACATTACTTTTTCGAAAATGTTTGAGAATGCTGGCAACAGTGAAATTGGACGGAAATTTGATGCTATTTCTTTATCTCCCTTCTTAAACAGTGGCTTAACTTCAGCATATTTCAGCCATTCAGGAAATATTCCACTGATAAACGACTGGTTACACAGATAGCTTAATATGTTACTTAGCTCAGAATCACATTCTTTAATTAACTTTGTTGATATTTCATCATACCCACTAGATGTTTTTGATTTTAAAGATTTTATGATGGACATTATTTCTGTTGGGGTAGTGAGGGTCAAATTCATATTATGGAAGCTACTTGAAATGTCTGGTCTAAGGTAATCCATAGCTGCATCTACCGAACCTGACAACCCCATCTTTTCAGTAACAGTTATAAAATGTTTGTTAAAAAGTTCTGCAACACTATACACATCTGTCACCAATGTATCATTTACTCTTAATGCTATTTGTTCCTCTTCATGTCTGGTTCTACCGGTCTCCTCCTTCACTATATCCCATATTGTCTTTATTTTGTTATCTGATATGACTATCTTTTCCTTGTAATATATTTGCTTTGACATCCGTATTACAGTCTTTAATATTTTACAGTATTTCTTATAATGTGCTGTAGCATCAACATTGGCAATGTTTCGGATTGACAGATACAGTTTTCTTTTTATTTTACAAGATACCCCTATTCCTCGAGTAATCCATGGCTTCTTTGTAGACTTTGTTCTAACCTTGGTAAGTTTTGGGGGAAAGCAGTGTTCAAATAAGGTAAGCACTTTATTAGCAAAAATGTTATATTTTTCATTCATGCCATGAGCACTGTAAACATCAGTCCAGTGAATGTCTCTGAGGAGTGTCCTAAAATAATCAATTTTTGGCTTACTGATTACCCTCTTGAGCTCAGATTTAACAGATTTTATATCCTGTTCAGTATTAACATTTAACAGAAGGAACTGCATGTCATGGTCTGAGAGGCCATTGACTATTGGTTTTGTAATATAATTTTGTTCATTGGACTTTTCTATAAAGATATTATCAATGGCTGTTTGTGAGCAAGTGGCTATCCTAGTGGGGAACTTTACTGTGGGAATTAAGTTGAATGATAGTGTTACTAACTCAAATAAGTTCTTATTGGAAGAGTCTTTAAGGAAATCTACATTGAAATCACCAGCAACCACTATTTCTTTGTTTTTGGTTGTTAAATGGGCCAGTACAGCTTCAAGGTGGTTTACAAACAGATTAAAGTTACCTGCAGGTGCTCAATATACACTTAATATTATGAAAGATTTTTTGTGAAAATCTAATTCTGTTGCACATGCTTCCATATGCTGTTCTAGGTAAAATTTATGAATGTCTATGTTCTTAAATTTATGACAGTTCCTGATGAATGTGGCAACTCCTCCTTTCTCCATTTCTGATCTACAAAAGTGAGATGCTAACCTAAACCCTGTAACACTTAAAAGTTCTATACCAGTGGTCACATGATGTTCAGAGAGGCAGATTATGTCAGCTGGGTTTGAAGACTCTAATTCATCTATGCAGATAGTTAATTCATTAATTTTATTTCTCAGTCCTCGAATATTTTGATGCAATAAAGATAGCTGACATTTCACATTGACTGAGTTAAAATTGGGTGGAGTTAAAATATCTGCTGACAGTTGAAAATTCTTAACCAATGGCTGTTTATGCTGATGTGATAAGCTGGAATTATGTTAATGTGAATGTATGCTTTCCCGGCGTATACAGCTGGCGAAGAGTTCTCGGGCTTCCAGCCTGGTGGCGGTGTCTTCAAACTGCGACGTTTCGACGAGTGACATACTCATCATCTTCTGACGAAGATCTTCGCCAGAAGATGATGAGTATGTCACTCATCGAAACGTCGCAGTTTGAAGACACCGCCACCCGGCTGGAAGCCCGAGAACTCTTCGCCAGCTGGAATTATGTTTTTTGATTTCTTTCTCAAACTGAAGGTTTGTCTCAGTTCTAACCTCTCTTAAAATTTGCTTTCTTTCTGTCCTCCCTACCCTAAAAAAGGGTCTTTTCTGAATCCTATAACCACTGGTATTTTACCACTCATGACAGTGCCTCCCCCCTTTAACTTTCCTGCTATTTCCCCAGCCAATTTACCCTTCCCCTTCCTGTTAAGGTGAAGGCCATGCCTAGTATAATCCCACCTACTGAGAGAATCAACATGAACCACACCAATGTGTGACCCCGCACCCGACATGAGCAGCCGTTCCAGCTCCAAATTAACTCTCTTGACAGAAGAGTTCAAATGAGGTCGGTCATGGCGCCCAAGAACAGATACAAACTCAACACTAGTATGCTTCGATGCTGATGCATAGTTAGGTTTACGTAGTTCTAAGTTCTAGAGGACTGGTGACCTCAGAAGTTAAGTCCCATAGTGCTCAGAGCCATTTGAACCAAATAGTGTATTACACTGTGATCTTACTCAGAGCAGCTCAGGGGAAGTACTTTACTGATGTATATTCTCGAATTTTATGTGGCACGTTATGCACACCCAAACATATTAATGCTGTCTATCTTCCACGGATTAAAAGTAAATATCTTAAATTCTATTTTGTTCTGTGTAAGACATAATTTCTGTATTTCCTACTTATATTAAAAACAGTCTGTTTTTGTGGTCCTTTTGAGCTGGCTGCAGTAAGCTTTATACCTTACAGCAATTACACATTGTGTCAACTGCTCAGTTCAGAACATCGCCATCACCTGGGATTGCAGGTGTAACTTTACTAAGGATGCGAGAGATTCCTTCCATACTGAAGAAGTCACCTCATTACTTGGCAGGATCTCAACACCATGACGTATTTCGGTTCAATTTCTGATATTGAACTGCGTACTTCTAAACCAGTTTACCATTGTAAATTCAAACAGGTAAACAAAATATCGTTTTTATTCGATATATATATGTGTGTGTGTACAGCCACGATTCATGGCAAACACAGGAGTGTTATAGAGAAATATGGGTATGATGCCACATCCAGTAGTGTTGGAACATTGGAAAGTGACAATTTCTTGTTCAACATCAGGTTGGATATATATATATATAGCAGGTGGGAAGAATCAGACGTCATTGGGTTATCCTCTGCCACACCTATGTCATTAAAACCACCTGCAATAGCTCATGAACTCGAATGGCGACAACCGGTCGCTGCCCCTACAGTAGACCTTCACGCTTCACAGAGGCAGGTGCATCGAGTTTACAATAGTGGTGTTAGCCATAATTTATGTCAATCTTAACGAGTGGGTGGTTTGGGTGACAAGTAACCGTCTCTGTCACATTTCCCAGCACAGTTGAACTTATAAGTTCCTGTGTTTAAACTAATTTAGCCTGGTGATGAAGGTAAATTGACTGCTTGTTTTTACATATCAGCTTTTCTCTAGTTCTCTAGTATTAATCTAGCATAGGTGTATTAATGAAGAGGTATTTTTAAATTTTCAGAAATGCCACATCGTTTTCGGTGTCGATGTAAGCCAAATAACTTGTGCTATATCTGTGAGAAGTTCACCTTTCTCAGAAATAGGGAAAAATTTCAACAGGCATAAACAAAGCATATAAACCTTACTTTGGAGTAGAGGTAGGAGACCAAGATAAAGAATGTACACCACATTTCTGTTGTGTTACGTGTTACTGCAAACTAATGTAGTGGTGGAAAGGTAAAGAGAATGCGGAATTTTTCACTGTGCTCATGGTGTGGAGAGTGCCCAAGGACCACGTTGCTGATTGTTATTTCTGTCTAAGAAAAATTCAGGATTTTACAAACAAAAAATCGAAGAGGCATATTGTTTACCCAAACCTGCCTTCAGCGAGAATGCTGGTGCAGAATTCGGACAGCCTTCCAGTACCTTCAAGGGCTCCAGGTCAAATTCGGAGTGATAGTGAAGTGAGTAGTACTGAAGAAATCACATATGATCACCCTTTATATCACTGCACAAGTGAGACATCGCCACATTTGTTAACAAAAGCAAATTTAAAAGATTTAGTACGCAATCTAGGGCTAAGTAAACAAAAGGCGCAGCTGCTTGATTCAAGATTACAAGAGTACAGGGTGTGGTAGATAAGTAATGAGACTCAGTCTAGAAAAACAAATTTATTGATCCAATTTGTACAAAACGTTAATATTCCTCAAAGTACTCGCCTTGGGCGTCGACACAACGTTGCCAGCGCGTTTTCCAAGCTTCATAGGCCCCACTGTAGTCCATTTGAGTTATCCCAGTTAGTGCCTTCGTGACAGCACGTTGGATGTTCGGAATATCGTCGAAACGATGACCCTTCAGGCATCTTTTGACCTTCGGAAATAGGAAGAAATCAGGAGGACTCACGTCAGGGCTGTATGGTGGCTGTGGCAAAACTTCAACTCCAATTCGGGTCAAGTAGGAGGTCACGAGGAACGCTGTGTGCGCCGGAGCGTTGTCGTGGTGGAGATGCCAGCGTTGAGCAAGGTCCTGTCGCTTCCGTTTGACGGCTCTGTGCAATCGCTGAAGGACTTCTTTGTAGAATTCGGCATTGACAGTCTTCCCCTGAGGGACAAACTCTTTGTGAATTAACCCCCGCTTGTCGAAAAACACAATCAGCATTGTCTTGATGCGGGACTTTGACATTCTTGCTTTCTTCGGCCGCGGGGATGCCGATGTGTGCCACTCCGAGCTCTGGGCTTTCGTCTCCGGGTCGTACTGGAATGTCCACGATTCGTCGCCTGTTACTACGTTGTCTAAAAAGTGTGGATTATTTTCCAAATCATTCAACATCTCACGGCAAACGTCCACTCGTTGTTGCTTTTGTTCGGCGGTGAGCACTCGGGGAACCAATTTTGCGCAAACTTTCCTCATCATCAAATCTTGCGTAACAATTTGGTGAACCGTAAATTTATTCACGGAGATCTCATCGGCGATCATTTTGAGACTTAAACGACGGTCGGAGTCCAGGAGTTCTTTCACTTTGGCCACCGTTTCATCCACACGACTCGTTGAAGGGCGTCCAGATCGTTCCATGTCTTCAACGGATTCCCTCCCCTTTTTAAATTCATTAAACCACCGGAACACTTGAGCTCTTGATAGGGAGTCTTCTTTGTAGGCCTCCGTAATCATAGGAAAAGTTTCCGAAGCAGTTTTGCCCAAGCAAAAGCAAAATTTGATTGCATACCGCTGTTCTTTCGAGCGATCCATCTTCAGCGTTTTCACAAGTGTCACGGGCACACAAACAACGTAATACGCGAAGCTCGACCCTCACTGTACCAGAGCTCCGACGCGACTGCGAACCGGTTCTATTGTTAGCTCAGATCCCCCACCACGTGACGTACAGGTGGAGACCGCCCTGCGAGCGACTGGGGCGCCGCGCGGCGGCCAGTCTCATTACTTATCTACCACACCCTGTATAATGTACTCCACCAAAATACTAAAATCAACATGTTCAGGCACATAATACATGTCTTTAGTACCTATTTTGCAACTGATGGAGCACTGACATTTTGCAGTGAGGTTACTGGCCTAACCAAAGTGCTGAACTTTACCTATAGTTCACAGAAGTGGAGACTTTTCATAGATGCATCGAAAACAAGTCTCAATGATGTTTTGCTCCATAACGGAAATAAAATACCCTCTGTTCCAGTAACTTAACCCAGCTTGACCAAAGAGAATTACGAATTCGTACAAAGGATGCTAAATTCATTACAGTACAATGGGTACAAATGGAAAATATGTGCAGATTTCAGAGTAATTGCTATGGTACTAGGAATGCAACAAAGCCACACGAAGTATGCCTGTTTTCTTTGCACGTGGGATAGTTGAGACAGAAATTCTCACTATATGAAAAAGAAATGGACTAGGCGGAGATGGAAAGTGAGCGGAAAGAATGTACAACCTGAAAGTCTGATAGCTCCTGAAGATATACTACTTCCACCACTTCACATCAAAGTAGGTCTATAAAACAATTTGTAATGGCCATGGATCCAACAGGCAGTGGGTTTCCATATATAACTACCAGATTCCCCTGTATTTCAGTTGCAAAAACAAAGGAAGGTGTATTTGTGGGTCCACAAATCAAGGAACAGCAGAAAGATGCAAATTTTGAAGCATGTTTAACTGACAAAGAAAAGACAGCATTGGGCTGTTTCAAGATGATGTCAGAAAACTTCCTCAGAAGAAGAAAAGCTACAAACTACAAAGCAATGGTGAATGACATGATCAAAGCATATCAAGATATGGGGTGCAATGTGTCTTGAAGGTACATATGATTGACTCTCATCTGGACTACTTGACAGTTGTAGTGACATATTGGATGAACATGGCGAACGATTCCATAAAGACATTTCTACCATAGAAACGCATTATGAAGGGAAATGGGTACCTTCCATGTTAGCAGATTTTTGCTGGAATATCATCTGACAGAAGAAAGATTCATAATACAAGAGAAAAAAGTGATGTGCATTACAATAAAGCGGCTTACTTTTTTGTCAATTTTCTGTAATTTATCATGCCAAATAATTGTGGCAAAGCTTATGCACAAATATTACTGTGTTATATGTTAGATCTCACCATCCATAAATGTGATGAACTTTGTTTATCGAAGAATTAAATAGATCTTCTCTTGGTTCACGCCATGATTTATAGAGCTATTGGGGAAATTTGCCTTATAAAAATGAGTAATGCATCAGGTTTTTATGGTGATATGAAAATTAAAGTGTTTTTAATAAAGAAAGAAAGTAATTTACTTACCTCATTTCTACTTGTACCTTTATCCTAGTACATTAAGCTAACTAACTTTAACTGATATATCCAGTCGAGTACACTATTGTCCATTAAAATTGCTACACCAAGAAGAAATGCAGATCATAAACGGGTACTCATTGGACGAATATATTATACTAGCACTGACATGTGATCACATTTTCACGCAATTTGGGTGCATAGATCCTGAGAAATCAGTACCCAGAATAACCATCTCTGGCTGTAATAACAGCCTTGATACGCCTGGGTATTGAGTCAAACAGAGCTTGGATGGCGTGTACAGGTACAGCTGCCCATGCAGCTTCAACACAATACCACAGTTCATCAACAGTAGTGACTGGCGTATTGTAATGAGCCAGTTGCTCGGCCACCATTGACCAGACGTTTTCAATTGGTGAGAGATATGGAGAATGTGCTGGCCAGGGCAGCAGTCGAACATTTTCTGTATCCGGAAAGGCTCGTACAGGACCTGCAACATGCGGTCGTGCATTATCCTGCTGAAATGTAGGGTTTCACAGGGATCGAATGAAGGGTAGAGCCACGGGTCGTAACACATCTGAAATGTAACGTCCACTGTTCAAAGTGCCGTCAATGCGAACAATAGATGACCGAGACGTGTAATCAATGGCACCCCATACCATCATGACGGGTGATACACCCGTATGACGATGATGAATACACGCTTCCAATGTGCGTTCACGGAGATGTCGCCAAACACGGATGCGACCATCATAATGAAGGAAAAAAACGTGGTTTTGCCATTGTGCACCCAGGTTCGTCGTTGAGTACACCATCGCAAGCGCTCGTGTCTGTGATGCAGCGTCAAGGGTAACTGCAGCCATGGTCTCCGAGCTGATAGTCCATGCTGCTGCAAACGTCATCGAACTGATCGTGCAGATGGTTGTCGTCTTGCAAACGTCCCCATCTGTTGACTCAGGGATCGAGACGTGGCTGCACGATCCTTTACAGCCATGCGGATAAGTTGCTTGTCATCTCGACTGCTAGTGATACGAGGCCGTTGGGATCCAGCACGGCGTTCCGTATTACCCTCCTGAACCCACTGATTCCATATTCTGTTAACAGTCAATGGATCTCGACCAACGTGAGTAGCAATGTCGCGTTACGATAAACCGCAATCGCGATAGGCTACAATCCGACCATTATCAAAGTCAGAAACGTGATGGTACGCATTTCTCCTCCTTACATGAGGCATCACAACAACGTTTCACCAGGCAACGCCGGTCAACTGCTGTTTGTGTATGAGAAATCGTTTGGAAACTTTTCTAATGTCATGAGCCACCGGCTCCAACCTTGTGTGAATGCTCTGAAAAGCTATTTGCATATCACAGCATCTTATTCCTGTCGGTTAAATTTCGCTTCTGTAGCACATCATCTTCGTGGTGTAGCAATATTGATGGTCAGTAGTGTATTTCAATATTAACTGGACTATGTGCATTTTGTGAATTTTCTTGACTTTCATACTTTCCATAATTAATGTATCAGTGCCCACTGAAGTCTTGTATAGAAGCGAATTTGTTAACAATGCAGTACACTGTTGTTAGTCTTGTGTAGATATACACACTGTACAGAAATCTTTGCAATGACAATTTTGGATATGTATGAGTCGTGACAAAAAACGCTGTGAGTAAAAATTTGCAAAATGTCGCATTGAATTTTTTATTTCAGTAGTCCGTAAGATTTTCCTTGTCTAATACTCCAGATTTAACTAAGTTTGTAAGAATTTTGAGTATAAGGTACACACATTTGAAACATCACTGAAGGTACTATCAGAGAATGTTAATTTTGCTATGAACGATTTCCCTGTATATCTTTATCTTAATCAGTTATTTTTCAACATTACAAACAATATTTCAGACCCGAAAATCTTCCAAGAGCAAGGAATATTATATAGGAAAGCTTAAATATATTTAATTTGTAGTGTAAAAATGCTTAATTTTCAATGTTGTAAAACCCAAAAACAAAGGAGTACAAGGAAGATACATCCTAATTTTCTTTGGCCATAACACATTTAAAATAGAATCACGATATTTTCATGCTGGAACCAAGTTAAAGGTATTTGTGCGGTTTCAATGTAGAGTTTCTGATGGAGTCTGACAGAAAGCATGACCTTGAAGTATTATTTGGTTCTTTCGTTTTGACATCAGTTATTGACTATCATACTCGAGTAGTACAGGAAAACAGCACCCTGATAAATAATGTATTCATAGGCAAGGATATATTTAATCAAATAAATACTTTTCCTGATAAGAATGGTCTTTCTGATCATGATGCACAGCTAGTTACAGTATATGACATAGTTCCATTCACTAATGCAAAACAGTCCTTCAGAATAGTGCGTTCAATCAATGATCTAACAATTGCAAATTTTAGGGAAAGCATGCAACAGTTAGACTGAGATGAAGTGTACAGGGAACATGATTCTAATTTAAAATTTAACCTATTTCGCAGTACCTTAGTGAGTATATTGGAAAACAGTTTCCCTAAGAAAATAGTGAAACATAATTGTAAGGAACCATCTAAAATGTCTTACTAAAGGGATATAATATCTTGTAAACAGAGAAGAGAAATATATCCTATAACTAGAAGGAGTAATGATCCAGGAACAGTCAAACATTGTAGAAAATAGTACACTGTATTAAGAACAGTTATTTAAAACTCCAGAAGTATGTGCATTATGAAGCTTCCTGGCAGATTAAAACTATGTGCCAGACAGTGACTCGAACTGGGGACATTTGCCTTTTGTGGGCAAGTGCTCTACCATCTGAGCTACCCAAGCACGACTCACACCCCGTCCTCACAGCTTCAATTCTGTTGGTAGCTCGTCTCCTACCTTCCAAACATTACAGGAGCTTTCCTGCGAACTTGCAGAACTAGCACTCCTGAAAGAAAGGATAATGCGGAGTCGTGGCTTAGCCACAACCTGGGGGCTGTTTTGAGAATTAGATTTTCACTCTGCAGCGGAGTGTGCGCTGATATGAAACTTCCTGGCAGATTAAAAATGTGTGCCTGACCAAGACTCGAACTTGGGACCTTTCCTTTCCCAGGCAAGTGCTCTACCATCTGAGCTACCCAAGCACGACTCACACCCCATCCTCACAGCTTCACTTCTGCCAGTACCTCGTCTCCTATCTTCCAAATGGCATTATGTCTGTGATTAACATGTTTGATAATAATATTAAACCGTTTTGAAATATTGTTAAAGGGGAAACAGGGCAACCAAGAGCACAGGGAGACTGTATTTCTATCAAACTCAATGAAAAAATTGTTAAGAAAAGGTCAGAAGTAGAAAATATTTTTAATAATCATTTTTTAAATGTTGTAGAGAACATAGGATCCAGCTGTCCATAAGAAAATGCAAGGCTTTATATGCAAGAGGCAATACCTATGCAATTTGATAAAATTGAAATTCAACCCACCTCTCCTACTGAAATTAGGAAAGTAATAAATTCACTCAAAAGTAAAAGCTCACATGGAATTGATGGCACTTGTAACAGAGTACTAAAAGCTTGTACCCAACAGGACATTTTTCTGAATAGACTGAAATATGCTGTTGTTAAATCATTGCATAAAAACGGGGATAGGCATGGTGCTAACAACTACCATACAATCTCATATCTCTCAGCTGTATCCAAAATTCTTGAAAAAGTGATGTGTTCAAGAGTAGCTTCACATATGTGTAAAAATGAAGTTGTCCTAATAACAAAATATCAGTTTGATATTCAGAAAGGCTTTTCAAAACAAAATGCACTATATATGCTTTCACTGATCAAATATTAAATGCTTTGAATAACTAAACATTACCCATTGGCATTTTTGTGATCTCTTAAAGCTTTTTGACTGTGTGAATCATGAAATTCTTCTAGATAAGCTTAAGTATTGTTGTGTGATTGGGACAGTGCACAAAGGGTTTAATTTGCATTTACTGGAAGAATGTAGAAGATTGAAATTAATAGTACAGATAGTCCACAAAAATCAGGAGAGTCCTCTTAACTGGGAAAGTATCAAGAACGGTGTCCCACGGGGTTTAGTCTTGGGTCCCTTGCTGTTATTAATATATATTTATGACTTGCCACTCTATATTCATGAAGATGCAAAGCCAGTTCTTTTTACTGATGATACAAGTGTAGTTGTACAACCAACAAATAAGAATTACCTGGGGAAATTGCAAATAATGTCTTTCAGAAAATTATTAAGTAGCATCATATTTCAGGTTAATTCATCATTAAGAGAAAAAGTATTCATTGCACAAAAGTATGTGATCAGGATAATAAATGAAGCCCACCCAAGATCACCTTGCAGACATTTATTGGAGGATGTCAAGATATTCACAGTGTCTCCACAACACATATATTCGCTTATGAAATTTGTTATTAATAATACATCCCAACTAAAAAATAATAGCAAAATGCATAGCTTCAACTCTAGAAGAAAGGATGACATCCTCTATTCTGTGTTAAATCTGTCTTTGGCACATAAAGGAGTGACTTATGCTGCCTCAAAGATCTTTGGTCATCTACCAAATAGCGTTAAAAGTCTGACGGATAGCCAACCAGCATTTAAAAACGAATTAAAATAATTTCTGAATGAAACTCCTACTCAATAGATGAACTTTTAGTTATGAAGTAGCAATTGTAAAAAAAAATAGATGTGAAGTAGGAAATAGTTATATTGTGTAAATAAAACACTTGCATTAAGCTGACACATTCCACATCACAAAAAAATGTCATATTCATGATCTATGAAATAAGTATTAATATAATGTAATGTTGATAATATGTATCACAGTTCCCCATGGTAGTCTATCATGTGCAAGGAGTGTGCTTTATAACTATTGGTGCCTGCCTACTGTATCTACTTTCACAAGGGGCATTCCTACAGTAGTACCCTGGCTCTGACAAAAAATGACGACTCCACAAAGCAACAACAGAGTAAAACAGGAGGACAACGGCTCCAAGCTGGTGTATCAGGTACTTCTGACGCCCTAAGCCGAATTGCAACCGTCAACAGCACAAGGTATGGCCAAAGAGCACATCAAATTGGCACTGTTCTGGACATCCAGACCTAAACTTTGGTTTCTGCACACAGAGATCATTTTTTGCCAATACAACATTCACAATGAGAAAGTGCAGTTCCATTGTATCATACTACACCTCAGCTAGCCATAAATGATTCTAGCAGAGGAGATTTTACTTTCTTCCAGTTGCACAGTGCCTAAGGGTTGCTTAATTAAACAGTTCCCCCAACATCCAAAAACGGACTAAAGAGGTTAATGGTTTGCAAAGCTTTGGGTAATAAGACACTCTGCCAATGTCTGTGTGAACTCCATTCACTAGCAGAACCAGATTTGCTGCGTGCACATACATTGGCATAAGAGACTACCAGAAAACATGAGAATAATTTTGGCTGTAGACAAAGACATCCCGCTTCAAATGTTTGTAGAAAAGGCTGAGGGTGATTGGCGAGCTTAAAATTGAAAGCTGGCGGCGCTGTCGCCAGAATCACTCCCGCTGAAGGCCACAAACCAAGCATTTCAGAGATGGGCATGTGCAACAGCCCCAGAGAAGTGGGAGGAGTGGTTTCCACTACTGAGCAGCAGGCAGAAAGTCTTGAGGTTCTGTCCATGAAAATGGCAGCCCTTCAAAACAAGCAGCATGTGTTAGAATCCACTGGTTGGCACCGGCAAATACGACGACAGGCTACGAAAGGAAACAAATCGCTGGTGTCGATTCAATCAGTGGTTTGGGAATAAGACATGCATTTGCACAGCTCTGTGTCTGTACCCAAACTTGTTCAACAAGTTGTAAAGAGCGCAGCAGATCATCACACAAGATTTCTCAGTCGCTCTCCCCACCCTCCACTACCGTGCTTACCGTGTTGGGGTCACAGGAATCCTTTGCAAACGATATTTTCGACTGTACGCATCCAGATGTGCAGAGCAAGAAGATGTCTGTGGCGGACATGTCAGATATTCGTTTTTCAATCATAAAACTGTTCAAGTGGGTACATGTCCTTGACGTCAGTGACAACAGCACCAGAGTAAAATAACAGGCGTTAAATATATTTAACACGCAGGAAATGACACATGGGCAGCGTCATAAGTTTGAGCCCATCCCATGCAGGAAGTTAGAGCACATGCGGTGACACTATATTACATTCACACCCAGATGCAAGAATTTTAGCTTTAAAGAGTTGCAATCTTACAGCCACAATCCAACAGAGAGTAACCTTGAGCGTGAGGGGCAACATCTTAAAGTCGGATTTACAAACATCACAGTGCGACTGCCTGTGAAGCATAGACAGTCAGGGAAGGACTTCTTGATCGACACAGGATCAGATATTATTCTGTTGCTGAGAGACTTGTTTCACCCAGATGACATGGCGACACCTCTCCATTTAACCACTCCAAATAATTCGACAACAGAAGCATGTAGTAAAAAGAAGATGGTATTAGATGTTGGTTTACAAGAACACTTAACATGGAACTTTTGTGTTGCGATCGCCTCTGAGCCCATCCTGGGAGCAGATTTTTTTTGCACTTTTTCGGCCTCCTCGTGGATGTCAAGAGAGGACGACTACAAACGGCAACTGTAGTGATGACTAGTAGTGATGAAGAATGGCATCACATTCTGAATGAATTTCCAGCCATTTCCTCTATGGCAGAGACTGATGCGACAGTTCAGCATAATTCAGGCATTTCATATGCACAACGCCAGGTCAACTGATGGCAGCTAAACTACGCTGTCTCATACCTGAGAAGTTTACACCAGCAAAAAAAGACATGGACAAACAGAACTATGAGCTAATGACTAGGCCTTCAGAAAGCCAGTGGGCTTGACCACTGCACATTCTGCGAAATGTGATGGCATGTGGAAGCTGTAAGGCGATTAACGGGTATTAAATTCAATGATGGCCCCAGACTGGTGCCCTATACCATGTGTTATGGATGTAAACAGTTCAGTGGTAGGCACTGCAGTCTTCTCTGTTATTGACTGAGTATGCACATACTCTCAGATTCTGGTGGCACCATGTGACTTGGATTAGAAGGCAATCACCACACCCTTTGGCTAATTTGAATATTGTTACATACCATTTGGGTTCAAGAAAACGCTGCCCAATATGGCAGCGTTTAATTCAACAGGTGCTCTGTGGACTTGGGTGCTTATCCTGTTATACGGAGGACATCTTAGGCTTTTCTCAGTCAAGAGACCAACATAAAAAACGTGTTCAGCACGTTTTTGCGCGCCTACGGCTTACTGGTATTATAGTCAACAGAAATGTGTGTTTTTGGTCAGGCCAAAGAGAAATTCCTAAGTTTCGAGGTGTCAGCAGAAGGACTCACATCTCTTGCAGAATGAGTAACAGCCATTTAGTATATTCCCAGCCCGAAAACATTCAGAGACATTAGAAGAAACCTGAACTACAACACTGCTGGCACTATTAATAAATCTGGTCAAAGTTAAAAACATGGTGGGGTCAGAGACGGTATCTTGTAGTCTGGAACAGGTGGCAGTCTTTAAAAAAAGTGAAGGAATGTGCCGGTTGGGTGATACTGCTGGCACATATATGGTTTCAGGCACTGTTGGCTCTCAGGATTGACTCCGTTCAGGTGGCTGTGGGGTCGTACTCCAGCAATTCGTCGAGGGCACCTGTAAACCTTTTTTCACAGGTACTTACAGATTCTCAGAGGTCTTGGAATGCCTTTGACAGGCGACTGTATGCAGCAGTCCAACACTTCAGGTATTCACTCGAAGCTAGAGCGTTCATAATGTATTATATATGGGCCAAACAACAATCATGGCTGTATTCAAGAAAGGATCACCTGACGGCTCGTCCAGTTTGTTTAAACACGTGGTTTTCGTATCACACTTTACAGTAGACGTGCACCACATAAGTGGCTGCAAAAACATAGTCGCTGACTGCGTGTTAAGATGATGTGCAAGAATCAACAAAGACTACCACAAATGAGCACAATATTGCGAGACTGTTGTCAGAGATGCACAATGGGCAGGCACATGCCAGGACCAAAAGGATCCATCATAACACTTACAATAGAGTTCATGGATCTTGTCGGGCACTACCATTCTCCAACGGCTACTGTTATTTGGTTGCCATGGGATGGAGGTAAGAGTCCATGACACCATGATGACAGCGCCATACATGAACAGTGGCTTTATTGACAGTGTTGTTAGGATTGCAGTCATCGTTCAAAGATCTGAAACATATGGCAGCACAATTGGTTAATGGCAAAACACTACATCTATGCGCCGAATTGTTTTTGGACAAGTCAGCAGTTGTCCCATCAATGCAGACGATTTCAGAGTTTGGCAGACACTTCCATGAGACTGTGAGCCTCCTTCAACTATAATGGCTTCCGAGCCTCCCAGAGACAAACCTTTCTTTGCCCACAAGGACCTGTTCAGCTGATTGTACATGTGGCTTCGAGATGATGCTGTTTGATCACCAATGTCGCTACCTTACAAGAAGTATTTGAAGTGATACAATAGGGCCACACACATTTATGTTTCTCTGGAACAGGTGAGATGAGGTTTTGTCCGTCAAATATCTTAAGCCAGCTCATCTGGACATGGAGAGAGAGGACATGGCAATCGCCCTCCTCTCATCTCAGGCATGGGTTGTTCTGGCAGTCTGCACACCACTGCCAGTCAGTGTGTGTGACAGCAGCTCCAACACTGGTCCTGGGATTCCGCAGCCAGATACACAGGAATTTCCATCAACAAAGACATGACCTTGATGCATGATCAAGCACTGGTGCCCATGCATTCCTGGAGCTCCAGTTTTTTCTTTTTTTAAATGTCATAGGCTGATCTATCAGATAGTAATCAACAAGTGGTTGCAACAGTGAGGTGTGGTATATCTGCCATACAATTTTCTTTGTATTGTTTTAATGGCGCCTTTTGTACTATGTACTGTGTACTGAAATTGTATTGCTTGTGTTTATGATCATTAATGGAGTATGCTTTATAGCTGCTCGTATCCACCTACTGCATGAACTTTCAGAAGGAGCATTCCTACAGGCTTTAAGCAGCATGAGAACAGCTTCATACACAAAAACTCTGTAATTCCTTGGGAGTCTTTCAAAAATTCCAAAAGTAAGCTAGGAGAGAATGCATCAGTTGCTTCTCTGCCAGCTGAAACATATGCTCTAGAAGCTCCAGAAAGCAGGGGATGCTGGTATTGTATTCATAGGATACAATGTTGGTATTGTAGAGTACACAAATTTTCATTTCTGAACATTTAAATCAAGTTGCCAATCTTTTCATCACTTTGAAATCTTAACAAGGTCTTACTGAATACCTGTGCAGCTCAGACTGTACTTCATTGTGGATAACTGAATCACATGCAAACGGTCTGAGGTTACTGTTAATATTGCCACAAGGCCTTTAATATACAACATGAATAGCATGCGACACAACATACTTCACTGGGGTACACTCGAACTTACTTCTACATTGTTCGATGACTGTACATTCAGGACAACATACAGTGTATCCCCTACGAAGAAATCCTCAATGCAGTCACAAATGTAGTCTGATAGCCCATATGACAGTACTTTCGATAATAAACTTGTGTTACTGAGTCAAACGCTTTTCTGAAATCGAGAAATACTGCATTACTGCCTTGATCCATTGTCATGTGAGAAAAATGCGAATTGGGTTTCATATGATCTGTGTTTTAGAAATCCGTATTCGTTAGCATGAAAGAGGTCGTTCTGTTCGAGATAAATCATTGGGGGGAGGAGATTAGTGTTTAACGTCCCGTCGACAACGAGGTCATTAGAGACGGAGCGCAAGCTCGGGTGAGGGAAGGATGGGGAAGGAAATCGGCCGTGCCCTTTCAAAGGAACCATCCCGGCATTTGCCTGAAGCGATTTAGGGAAATCACGGAAAACCGAAATCAGGATGGCCGGAGACGGGATTGAACCGTCGTCCTCCCGAATGCGAGTCCAGTGTGCTAACCACTGCGCCACCTCGCTCGGTGATAAATCATTGTGTTGAAAATATGCTCTAAGATTCTGCAATAACCTGATGTCAAGTATATTGGATGGTAATCTTGTGGATCACTTCTGCGACCTTGTCATAAGGAGTTGTTACTTGTGCTTTCTTCCATCTAATGGGAATCGTTTTTTGTTCGAGAGATCTACGAAAGACCACAGTTAAAGGAAGGGCTAACTCAGCCATAAATTGGGTACAGAGTCTGACAGGGGTTCCTTTGGGACCTGGATCTATGTTCAGCTTTAATGATTTCATTTGTTTCTCAGCGACACTGACACTAATACCTATTTCGCTCATCTTTTCAGTGGTACTGGAATTAAAATGGGACCATACTTAGATGTATTTCTCTGTAAAGGAACATAGGAAAACAGAGTTAAGTATTTTTGGTTTTGTTTTTCAACTCTCAGTTTCAATTCCTGTCTTGTCCATGAGTGACTGGACACTAACTTCGGTGGCACTAACTGAATGGAAGAAATTTCATGGCAAATTGCTTGTGTGTGAGAGGGTCTAGGCGTGCGACCGATTGCAGCGATATCGCTCGTGGCCTATCGGTGCTCGTATGTGGGGCCCTTGGTTCAATATATTAATCATTCCTTCCGCATTTATGCTCGGTTTTAAGGAAGAAGAGAATATTACTTCTAGGAAACCAATTACTAGAAATATTTTTCTGTATTTGTCCGGTACGCTGATGACTCTGGAACGATTTATGGTATTGTTGAGATGTCAGAATATAAGTAGGCAATATTTATAAATGTATGGCACAGAAAAATCTTTCTATACATGTTACTAATTAGATTTTTAATCTATTTTCTAAGGAAACAAGAGTTAAGAAAAAATGTGAACATTGTGTTTCGATTGTTTTCTTTCCGTTTGCTTCAAAAGCAAAGAATTTCAAAAGATATGTACGAAGTTAGATCCTGACATTTGTACGATAGGCGCGAAAATCGAATTGAGGACGAATCTGATTGTTGTAAAGAAGAACTAAAAATCAATTATGACTTTTAATTTTCCTTCAAATCAGTCACCAGGCAATTTCTTTAGGCAAGGTAATAAATATTTAAAATATTAAGAAAGAAGAAAAATGTGTTTGCTAGTGTTTAATATAGTTATCACAAAACGTTTATTTCAAGGCATTTCACGAATTAAGACCTTATGGTATTTTATTTTTCAAAATACACTAGTGCTCACGTTGCGTTTGTGGCGAGAGAGATTGAAACGATGTAGACTTGAGTAATCATTAGACTACACGAATATTCGGTCTTTTGAAATTGCTAGGACGTTGCGAACTTGAGTCTTATTGTATATGGTCTAATTCGTATTGGCTTACTTTTGTATTTGTGAAGATAAAACAGATATGAAAAGGGTCAAGAGTACGGTAGTATGAATGAAACATCGACCAACTTTGATAAGTGGCACATTTTGGGTACGGGTAGGCAGATTAATATTTCATTTGCGCTCATTCCAGTTATAAGTGAAGCAAGTGCTGATGATATTTTTAATTACAAAGAATTGCTGTACATTATGTCGGTCAAACATTTACTTAAGAATGTTTTTATTTAAGATTTTAAAACACCTGGAAATGTTCGGAGTTTCTCCATGCCCATAAGACATTATACATCTGTAGAAAGCTTTTCCTGCAATAACGCAGTCAGGATAAATATCTAAAAAGTGTTATGAAATTTTACTTACTAACATATTTTCGTTAAAATGTATGAGTTGTTTCCTGAAGAATACACAATAACATTGGCTTTGTGGTAATGGCGGATTATGAGCTTAAAAGGTGAATATTGACTTGCTTTCTTGATGCAATTTATTGCAAAACTTTAAATAGTACAGAAATTGCACTCTCTTATAGATCCGATGTGTCAAGGAATCCAGTGTCTCAATGGATAGCCTTTGATGTTCTAATTGCTTATGCATTAACAGGTATAATTACCTCAGAGTTATAAACTAGGTAATAGTGAAACAGAGCAATAATCTGTTGCAACTTATTTCTTCTTATACATGAATAATGGATTCAGCTTTCTGTTGTTGTTATTGTGGTCTTCAGTCCTGAGACTGGTTTGATGCAGCCCTCCATGCTACTCTATCCTGTGCAAGCTTCTTCATCTCCCAGTACCTACTGCAGCCTACATCCTTCTGAATCTGTTTAGTGTATTCATCTCTTGGTCTCCCTCTATGATTTTTAACCTCCATGCTGCCCTCCAATACCAAATTGGTGATCCCTTGATGCCTCAGAACATGTCCTACCAACCGATCCCTTCTTCTAGTCAAGTTGTGCCACAAACTCTTCTCCCCAATCCTATTCAGTACTTCTTCATTAGTTATGTGATCTACCTATCTAATCTTAAGCATTCTTCTGTAGCACCACATTTCGAAAGCTTCTATTCTCTTCTTGTCCAAACTATTTATCGTCCATGTTTCACTTCCATACATGGCTACACTACATACAAATACTTTCAGAAACGACTTCCTGACACTTAAATCTATACTCGATGTCAACAAATTTCTCTTCTTCAGAAATGCTTTCCTTGCCATTGCCAGTCTACATTTTATATCCTCTCTACTTCGACCATCATCAGTTATTTTGCTCCCCAAATAGCAAAACTCCTTTACTACTTTAAGTGTCTCATTTCCTAATCTAATTCCTTCAGCATCACCTGACTTAATTCGACTACATTCCATTATCCTTGTTTTGCTTTTGTAGATGTTCATCTTATACCCTCCTTTCAAGACACGGTCCATTCCGTTCAACTGCTCTTCCAAGTCCTTTGCTGTCTCTGACAGAATTACAATGTCATCAGCGAACCTCAAAGTTTTTATTTCTTCCCCATGGATTTTAATACCTACTCCGAATTTTTCTTTTGTTTCCTTCACTGCTTACTCAATATAGAGATTGAATAACATCGGGGAGGGGCTACAACCCTGTCTCACTCCCTTCCCAACCACTGCTTCCCTTTGATTTCCCTCGGCTCTTGTAACTGCCATCTGGTTTCTGTACAAATTGTAAATAGCTTTTCACTCCCTGTATTTTACCCCTACCACCTTCAGAATTTGCAAGAGACTATTCCAGTCAACATTGTCAAAAGCTTTCTCTAAGTCTACAAATGCTAGAAACGTAGGTTTGCCTTTCCTTAATCTTTCTTCCAAGATAAGTCGTAGGGTCAGTATTGCCTCACGTGTTCCAACATTTCTACGGAATCCAAACTGATGTTCCCCGAGGTCGGCTTCTACTAGTTTTTCCATTCGTCTGTAAAGGATTTGTGTTAGCATTTTGCAGCCGTGACTTATTAAACTGATAGTTCGGTAATTTTCACATCTGTCAACACCTGCTTTCTTTGGGATTGGAATTATTATATTCTTCTTGAAGTCTGAGGGTATTTTGCCTGTCTCATACATCTTGCTCACCAGATGGTAGAGTTTTGTCAGGACTGGCTCTCCCAAGGCTGTCAGTAGTTCTAATGGAATGTTGTCTACTCCTGGGGCCTTGTTTCGACTCAGGTCTTTCAGTGCTCTGTCAAACTCTTCACGCAGTATCATATCTCCCAATTCATCTTCATCTACATCCTCTTCCATTTCCATAATTTTGTCCTCAAGTACATCGCCCTTGTATAGACCCTGTATATACTGCTTCCACCTTTCTGCTTTCCCTTCTTTGCTTAGAACTAGGTTTCCATCTGAGCTCTTGATATTCATACAAGTGGTTCTCTTTTCTCCAAAGGTCTCTTTAATTTTCCTGTAGGCAGTATCTATCTTACCCCTTGTGAGATAAGCCTCTACATCTTTACATTTGTCCTCTAGCCATCCCTGCTTAGCCATTTTGCACTTCCTGTTGATCTCATTTTTGAGACGGTTGTATTCGTTTTTGCCTGATCATTTACTGTATTATTATATTTTCACCTTTCATCAATTAAATTCAATATTTCTTCTGTTACCCAAGGATTACCTACTTGATCCTCTGCTGCGTTCACTACTTCATCCCTCAAAGCTACCTATTCTTCTTCTACTGTATTTCTTTCCCCCCTCCTTGTCAATTGTTCCCTTATGCTCTCCCTGAAACTCTGTACAACCTCTGCTTTAGTCAGTTTATCCAGGTCCCAGCTCTTTAAATTACCACCTTTTTGTAGTTTCTTCAGTTTTAATCTACAGTTCATACCCAATAGATTGTGGTCAGAGTCCACATCTGCCCCTGGAAATGTCTTACAATTTAAAACCTGGTTCCTAAATCTCTGTCTTACCATTATATAATCTATCTGATACCTTCTAGTATCTCCAGGATTCTTCCATGTATACAACCTTCTTTTATGATTCTTGAACCAAGTGTTAGCTGTTTCTTAGCCCTAATCCATATTCACCTACTACATTTCCTTCTCTCCCTTTTCGTACTGACGAATTCCAGTCACCCATGACTATTAAATTTTCGTCTCCCTTCACTAACTGAATAATTTCTTTTATTTCATCATACATTTCTTCAATTTCTTCTTCATCTGCAGAGCTAGTCGGCATATAAACTTGTACTGCTGTGGTAGGCGTGGGTTTCGTATCTATCTTGGCCACTTCAACAGGAAGTGCAAAATGGCTAAGCAGGGATGGCTAGAGGACAAATGTAAGGATGTAGAGGCTTATCTCACTAGGGGTAAGATAGATACTGCCTACAGGAAAATTAAAGAGACCTTTGGAGAAAAGATAACCACTTGTATGAATATCAAGAGCTCAGATGGAAACCCAGTTCTAAGCAAAGAAGGGAAAGCAGAAAGGTGGAAGCAGTATATACAGGGTCTATACAAGGGCGATGTACTTGAGGACAAAATTATGGAAATGGAAGAGGATGTAGATGAAGATGAATTGGGAGATATGATACTGCGTGAAGAGTTTGACAGAGCACTGAAAGACCTGAGTCCCCTATGCTGTTTGTAGTAGCTTACCCGCATTCCTATTTTCCTATTCATTATTAAACCTACTGCTGCATTACCCCTATTTGATTTTGCGTTTATAACCCTGTAGTCACCTGACCATAAGTCTTGTTCCTCCTCCCACCGAACTTCACTAATTCCCACAATATCTAACTTTAACCTATTAATTTCCCTTTCTATCCTTTTTAAATAATTGGAAAAGTTGAGTTGACAGTGGTCTTGTACATAAATGGACAGTGACTGAATAATAAGAGCATCATAGTTCCTGATAATATAGTATTATTTGCCTTCTATGGTATTGAATACTGTGAGTTTAATATTCTAATTATTTTTGTATAAGTCATCTGTAAGAGGCAAAAGAAAGAGGGAAACAGAATCACTGCTGGTAATGTGTCACTGTTATTACTGCTAACTTTAAGTCTGTTGCTTAGATGCTTGCTTGTATTTTAAAAATAAGTATTCAAGTCATTCACAGTAGAAAATTATGTGGTCCATTATTGCCTGTTTGCTGTTCACTACCAGTAACTTCCACATATTGTCGTCTTGTTATTAACATTAATTATATTTCTAGTCTCTTTGTTGCCTTTTCTTGACCTTACCACCTTGTATCTTCAGACAAGTTTAACTTAGGTCATGTGGGATCTGCCTATCCTCTCTCTGAACCTACCAATGCAGGATGTTTGCATTGTCTCTTAATGCAATAAAGATCTGCCTTGTGACATCATACATGTGCAAATAGAAGGAGAACAGAACACTGACAATATTATTTCTGTTTATATTAGAATAATGATCTGCCTTGTGACATCATACATATGCAAATAGAAAGAGAACAGAACACTGACAATATTATTTCTGTTTATATTAGTTTTTGGAATGTAGATTGTGGTGACAGACTGATCTGTAGCATAGCCCGAGTTCTAGGATAAGCTGGAAGGTGAAAGTTTGGTCATGAGTTAGCTCTCATTTTTCAAAACAAGTATTGAGATTCCAGCATTTACATCTCACGTCACTTGGTCACATAATTTTGAGAAGCAGTGGAAGAGTATGAGTCTACATAATTAGGACATAATGGAGAATGGAGTTTTCAGAATTCACTCAACATGTTATCAGTAGTCAGTCATTAAGACCTTTTACAGCAACCGTTTTGTATTTCTAATGTCATGTTACTCCAGATGCAGATCTTATTAATCACTTCGAAATCTTTCTTGAAATTCCTTTCATCCATAATATGAACTGTTGTTTTCGGATATGGTAGGACTTTTTCTTCCAGCCATTACTTCTATAATATTTATTTGCTGTGCCCTCTCTGCTACCCTCCACCTAATGGCAGACCTACTTCCAAAAGCTTGTGAATGAACATCTAACTTTTCACTTGGCTGGTGTTGGCTCTTATCCACTATTTGGTAATTAGATAATCCTTTGTCCCAAATAGTGTTAAATGAATCATAATATATTGTTCTATGGAAGTAACACTGGCAGAAGGGAAACAGAAATACATGTTAATGTTCGTACATAAAATGAAGCATATGTGTAATTCCAAAGAAGGTCAGTGCTGACAGATGTGAGTACTACCTAACAACCAGTTTAATAAGTGATGATTACAAAATTCTGACACATATTATTTACAGAATAATCGAAGGAGATAGAGAAGCCAACATCAAGGATGATAAGTTTGTATTTCAGATAAATGGAGTAACAATGGAGACAATAATGTATGTACAGCTTACCTTAGAATATAGATTATAGAAAGATAAACCTCTGTTTATAGCTTTTGTAGATTTAAAGAAAGCTATTGATAATGTTGACTGGAAAAACTATTTGAAATATGGGATGAAATACAGGGACTGAAAGATTATCTAAAACTTATGCAGAAACAAGACTTCATTTATAAAAGCTGAACATCAAAGAGAAGCAATAATTGAGAGGAAGAGCCTGTCTTCAATGCTATTCAGTCTGTATATTAAGTAAGCAGTAAAGAAAGTGAAGGAGACATTTAGAAAAGGAGTTGAAGTATAGGAAGAAGGAATAAAAACGTCGAGTTTTAACGACGACATTGTAATTCTGTCAGGGATGGTGAAAAAGTGGAAGATAAGTTGAATGGAATGGGTAGTGACTTCAAAAGAAGCATAAGATGAATATCAAAAGTGAAACAAGAGTAAAGGAATACAGTCAAATTAAATCAGACCATGCTAAGGAAATTAGAATAGGAAATGAGACACTAAAAGTAGTAGACCTCGATCAGATTTGCTCTTTGGGCAAGAAAATAACTCAGAGTGATCGAACTAGAGAGGACAGAAAATTCGAGAAAAGCTTTCCTGAAAAGGGATAATTTGCTAACATTAAATACAAATTTAACACTAGAACAGTAAAAGTGGTCAGAAGACCCCTTTCAATCTTTATTTTCACAATAATGAATTCCATTTTTAACATCTTTCCACCATATCTTTGTGACTTCTCCTCATTTCTTCTACTTTTGGCAAAAGAGTACTGCAATTTGATGAATTTTCGCAATTTCATGAAAATTTTATGATGTATACCTAGAACAATGGGAGGGGTCAACTGAGCTCTGGTGTAACTCCTTTTTATAACGTTTCTGGTCTCATATTTACAAAAATACCTGCATTTCCTCTTGCTTTTGTCAACCATCACAGCTTCGAATGATGATATACTTACTGTTGGAAAGTTTTCTGGTGCTGAATGTTGTAATATAACTTTAAGGTGGAGTTTTGTGTGTTGCTGTTGTTAGGTGTCTCAGTAGTTAGTTTTTCCCCCCTGTAACAAGCATTTTCAATTATTTTGCATCAGTGTGGTCTTATTAATGAAACTATTTTGTGTGTTCTGGAGAACTTAGGTAGCGAATCAGAAAGTGACTCATCAGATTCAGATGGCAATTTTCTGTTAGAGACAACTGATAATGGAAATAGTGAGACTGAGGAGGAGTTATCATTGATAGATGGCTCCCCATCTTATTTCAAACTACTGTCTCAGGAAGCAACTGGCATGATAGTGAAGCTGACTGTTAGAGATGGAACAGAATGGAAGACTGCTAATATGGAAGAAAGGCTGATCTGAATGTGCTGAAGCATAAAAGAGGCCCACTGCATGTGCCTGCCACCGAGTGGGTCACTCCATCACCAGTGCCTTCTGACCTCCTCGATGAATCATTGGTGTTTATCAAAACACAAAGGTTCAAATGCTTGGAATGAGATAAATAAATAATAATAATAAAATACTAATTGTACTGCATTTTGGAGAGATAAAGCAATGATTGGTATCATGTATGCTGCAGGTGATTTGTGTGCTAGAGCTGTTTCCATGAATGACCTTTGGTCATGCTCTTTGGGGGCCTAATTTTGTCAGGGATGAAATGACAAGAGACATATTCTACTAACTTACTATATTCCTCCACTTTGATCAGGATTCGTCCCAAGATCACCACACACCTGCTGTCAAACTCACTCTTGTGTCTGAAATATGGAACAAGTGTGTGCAAAACTGCCACCACTCTTACTGCCCTGGTGAAAATATTACAATTGAGCAGTTACTACAAGCTAAGTAAGCTGCAGTTTCATTCTGTTTATGCAAAACAAGAGTGACAGATAGGGACTCCAGTGTTGGGTAGCTACAGACATAGCATCTAGTTACATTTGCAATGCCTTGCAGTACCATGCCAAAGAGGAAGGCCAACCAGACAACAACAGGTTATGTCTCTGAGTCGCTCATTTCCCTTTAGCAATTTATGTTCAATCCTGTGTTAAATTTTTTGTCTTGGACATGGAGATAAGGTGGTTTGTTATGGATTTTATATTGATTGTGGCACACTTCCTTGATTGTGTTGACAAAGGACCCTGTTTACAGATGCAGGCCACACCTCCGGCTGTAATGGGTGAAATTACAGTGTTGTATGGAATGTCTGCCACATTCATTCAGCCACACATCATATTAAGCCCTAAGTAAATCCCTGATAAATTCACTCATTCATTCACTGATCGAATGAAGCAAATACTTTGGTGAGCATTCAGGGATGTGGATTGAGTCAAGTTGTACTGTAATTTTTATCACATGACATTTGCTTCTCAGTAAAGGCATCAACTGTGAAAAGTTTGAGATTATAATCATTACATCGATCTGGAGGATACAAAGTTCTTTCCTGGATGTATGACTGGTGAACTTGAGAATGCTACTGTTTTAATGTTTGCAGTGCTGTTTTCTTTTCCATGCTGCCAGTCTCTATTTTTTTGGCCAGGTGTTTGAGCAGAGTGAAAACAAGACTCCCCGTAAATTATGGAATGGGTTATGTTACAAATTTTTGTTGCCAAATGAAGTGTGGGAAATGGACTAATTTGGTATTAAATTGACCAACATGAGGTCTGGTTTTGCAAAAAAAAAGGGTTTATTTGCTTGAAAGTAATAAGAGTAATTAATGATTTGAAGAAAAATTATTGTCCGAATTTTCATAGTCAAAAGAAGAGTGGGCAGTGAACAAATGAGGTATCAGAGTGACTGGTGTGAGGTGTAGTAGTACAAAAAAACGTTTAATTGCTTGAAAATCATCAGGGCAACTGAGAAAAAATTAATTAGTGATTGGAGCTAAAATCAAAATGTTTTGTGAGCAGCTGCTGTTAGCAATGTAAATGATGTGCCAAAAAGTTTATCTCTTCAATTCCTACCTATTTTGTGCATAAAAAGTTACATTGGTGTGATATTTTACTGTCAAAAAGTTACTTCAAATCAAATTCTGAATTTAGGTCTTTTGTGAACAGAAGATGCCAGGAAAGCAGATGAGGTGTCAAAAAGTTTCTCTCTTCAAGACTTAGCTATTTTGCATGAAAAAGTTGCATTGGTGTGGTATTTGATTTTTAAAACGGCCTCCTTGTAATCAAATACTAAATTTAGGACATTTCGAGAATGGCAGACATGAGGAGACAGATAGGTGTCAAAAAGTTAATTTTCTCAAGGCCTAAATATTTTGCGCGTAGATCACATAACTAATGAGGAGGTATTGACTAAAATTTGGGAGAAGAGAAATTTGTGGCACAACCTGACTAGAAGAAGGGATCGGTTGGTAGGACATAATCTGAGGCATCAATGGATCACCAATTTAGCATTGGAGGGCAGTGTGGAGGGTAAAAATCGTAGAGAGAGACCAAGAGATGAAAACACTAAACAGATTCAGAAGGATATAGGTTGCAGTAGGTACTGGGAGATGAAGAAACTTGCACAGGATATAGTAGCATGGAGAGCTGCATCAAACCAGTCCCTGGACTGAAGACCACAACAACAAATATTTTGTGCATAATATTCAGATAGTTTGTAGGAGGAGTGGTAAATGAGGTACAGATTTAATTTTCTTTTGAATTGGTTTGTGCCCAATTTCTTGTTTTATTTTAGATGGGAAGTTATCAAATACCTTTGTACCAGAGCATATAATTCCACTCTGAACCTGTGAAGTCAAATTGAAAGTCATTTTTGAGTCTGCATAGTGATTATATAGATCATGTGGAGAATTCCAAGTTCCTTGAAGACACCTCTGCAAGATATTCAGTTGTCTCTTCTCTCTCTCTCTCTCTCTCTCTATATATATATATATATATATATATATATATATATATATATATATATATATATATATATATATATATAGAGGGAAACATTCCACGTGGGAAAAATATATCTAAAAAGAAAGATGATGAGACTTACCAAACAAAAGCGCTGGCAGGTCGATAGACACACAAACAAACACAAACATACACACAAAATTCTAGCTTTCGCAACCAACGGTTGCCTCGTCAGGAAAGAGGGAAGGAGAGAAACTCTTTGCCTTTACAAATGTCTGCTTGTGTCTGTGTATATGCGGATGGATATGTGTGTGTGTGCGAATGTATACCTGTCCTTTTTTCCCCCTAAGGTAAGTCTTTCCGCTCCCGGGATTGGAATGACTCCTTACCCTCTCCCTTAAAACCCAAATCCTTTTGTCTTTCCCTCTCCTTCCCTCTTTCCTGACGAGGCAACCGTTGGTTGCGAAAGCTAGAATTTTGTGTGTATGTTTGTGTTTGTGTGTCTATCGACCTGCCAGCGCTTTTGTTTGGTAAGTCTCATCAAACTTACCAAACGAAAGCGCCATTGCCACCTAGTGAGCAGCTGCCATGATTCAATAGATGAGCAGTTATTCGAGAGAGCAAAAGTGTAAGTTACCCAATCATACTGTAATCATTGGTGCAGTATTATGAAAAGGAAAGATACTACTCACCATACAGCAGAGATGCTGAGTTGCTGATAGGCTGCTGAGTTGCAGAAAGGGACGACAAAAAGACTCTCACAAGTAAAGCTTTCGGCCATTGAGGCCTTCGACAACAGTAGATGACACACACACACACACACACACACACACACACACACACACACACACACACATCACAATTAAAGCTTTCGGCCATTATGACTGTTCAGCAACAATAGAACACACACATACACACACAAATGCAACTCAAACACACGACTGCACTCTCAGGCAACTGAAACCACACTGGGAGCAGCGGCACCAATGAATGATGGTAGTGTGTGACTGGGTGGAGGTAAGGAGGAAGCTGGGATAGGGAGGGGGAAGGATAGTATGGTGGGGGTGGCAGACTGTGGAGTGCTGGAGGTTAGACATGGATGGGGAGGGGGGGGGGGGGGGGGGAGGGCTGAGTAGCGGAAAAGGAGAGAAATAAAAAGCCTGGGTGTGATGGTGCAATGATGCTGTGTAGTGCTGGAATGGGAACAGGGAAGGAGCTGGATGAGTGAGGACAGTGACTAACAAAGGTTGAGCCCAGGAGGGTTACAGGACTGTAAGATGTATTGCAGGGAAAGGTCTCCCTGTGCAATTCAGAAAAGCTGGTTTTGGTGAGAAGGATCTATATGGCACAGGCTGTGAAGCTGTCATTGAAGGCAATGCGTTCAGCAACAGGATGGCCCACTTGTTTCTTGGCCACAGTTTGTCGCTGGCCGTTCATGTGGACAGATAGCTTGTTGGTTGTCATGCCTACATACAATGCAGCACAGTGGTTTCAGCTTAGCTTGTAGATCACATTACTGGTTTCACAGGTAGCCCTGCCTTTGATGGGATAGGTGATGTTAGTGACGACTGGAGTAGGTGGTGGTGGGAGGAGGTATGGGACAGGTCCTGAATCTAGGTCTATTACAGGGGCATGAGCCATGAGTTAAGGGATTGGCAGCAGGGGTTGTGTAAGGATGGACGAGTATATTGTGTATGTTCGGTGGATGGTGGAATACCACTGTGGGAGGGGTGGGAAGGATAGTGGGCAGGACATTCCTCATTTCAGGGCATGACGTAAGGCAATCGAAACCCTGGTGGAGAATGTTATTCAGTTGCTCCAGTCGTGGGTGTTACTGAGTTACGAGGGGAATGCTCCTCACTGGCCGGACGATGGGTCTTTCGATGGTGGTGGGAGACTGGAGAGATCTGTTTCTGTACAGGTTTGGGAGGATAATTACGGTCAGTGAAGGCTTCAGTGAGACCCTCTCTACATTTGGAGAGAGGGACTGCTCATCACTGCAGATGCGACGACCACGGGTGGCTAGGCTGTACGGAAGGAACATCTTGGTATGTTATGGGTGGCAGTCGTACTGCTGGTGGTTAGCAGATTTACTGTGGACGGAGGTATTGATGTAGCCATCTTTGAGGTGGAGGTCAACATCTAGGAAGGTGGCTTTTTGGGTTGAGTAGGACCAGGTGAGGGAAATGGCGGAGAAGTTGTTGAGGTTCTAGAGGAATGTGGATAGGGTGTCCTCATCTTCGATCCAGATAGTAAAGATGTCATCAATGAAGCAAACCAGGTGAGGTGTTTAGGATTCTGGGTTTTTAGGAAGGATTTTGTTTGTAGGTGATGCCTTCAAAGGATAAGTGATTGTGGGTGAGGATATAGTTAGCCATGGCGACTAGGAAGGAGGTTGCTGGTTTGGGATCAGTCGGGCATTGGGAAAGGTAGTGTTCAATAGCGGTAAGGCCATGGGCATTAGGAATGTTAGTGTACAGGAAGGTGGCATCAATAGTGATGAGCAGGGCACCATAGTGTAAATGGACAGGAACTGTGGAGAGTCGATGGAGGAAATGGTTGGTGTCTTTTATATAGAAGGGTAGGTTCTGGGTAATAGGTTGAAGGTGTTAGTCCATGAGAGCAGAGATTCTTTCAGTGGGGGCACAGTAACCGGCCACAGCTGTTGAAAGCAAATCAATAAAATTGTTAGGATTCCACATTGACTCAAAATTAAACTGGGGGGAACACATTAGCCATATCTGCAAAAGAATAGCACGAGTGTGTTATCTCATCTGGAGACTGACAGATGTAGTCACTGATGAGTATCTAAAGGTGGTATATTTTGGCCTCTTTCAGTCACACATTTCCTACGGCATATTGTTATGGGGACATTCTTGCTTTGTCAGTGAAATTCTGAAAATTCAAAAAAAAGTAATCAGAATAATAAGCAAAGCTAAGCCCAAGGAACACTGCCGTCCCCTCTTTATCAAGCACATGATATTAACTGTGGTGAATCTATACATCTACACAGCACTGCTTTATGTCAAAAGCAACTTAAATGAGTTCGAGACCAGAGAGAACATACATCCCCACAACACCAGAGGCAAACTGGACTTTGACATACCAAGACACAGACTCACAAAGACTACAAACTCACACAAAATAATGAGTTTAAAACTCTTCAATAAACTTCCAGCATCTGCTCGGTCACTGACCAATAATATTTTCAAACGTAAGGTTTATGACTGGCTTCTCAAACACCCATTTTATAAGATAACAGAATATTTTGAAATAAGCATTGACATTAGTATATAAGGATATTCCTAAGAGAAAAGGAATTAAATTGTAAAAAACTTTACTGTAAAGTTATTGTTAATTGTATATTTAATGTTCAGACCTATTCCGCTGTAAGTGGTCAATGGTGAATAAACTGAATGGGGCGTCCTGGGTGGTTAGGTTTATGGACTTAAGGAAGCATGTAGAACGTAGGAGTGCAGGGAATAGTAGGTGTGAGTAGAGAGATGGACTCTGGGAAGAGGTTCTGGGATGGGCTTAAGGATCTGATTAGTGACTGGAGATCTACTGGATTTCTGGAATGGGGTCACTGTGGCAAGGTTTGTAGGTGGAACTATCTGACAGCTGGTGGAATCCTTCCGCCAGGTAATCCTTGAAGTTCAGAACAACAGTAGTGGAGCCTTTGTTCGCAGGTAGGATTATAAGGTCGGGATCAGTTTTTAGATGCTGGATTGCGGCGGTTCTTTCTGTGGATATAAGGTTAGTTTGATTAAAGTTACAGTTTTGTTAGTGACAGGTATGATAAGACATGCTGTGAAACTTTACTAAATGCCTTCTCTGAAAACTAACTAGAACAGATAGTTAGAAATCCTACTCAAGATGGAAATTATAAATCCTACCCATGATGGAAATATATTGGATCTAATGGAAATAAATAGACCTGATCTTTTTGAGGATGTCCTCATCGAATCTGGCATCAGTATCTGTGATGCAGTTGCGGTAACAATAATTACCAAAGTACAAAGGACCACTGTTCCTTTACAAAGCAAAACTCAGGAGAATTGCCACAATTTAATCCTCCTACCACTGAAAAGATGAATGAAATAAGTGTTAGTGTCAGTGGTGTTGAGAAACAGCTGAAATCGTTAAAATTGAACAAAGCTCCTGGCCCTGATGGAACCCCTGTCAGATTGTATACTGAATTTGTGGCTGAGTTAACCATGCCCAGTTCTTGGGAAAAGACAGGTCACACCTGTCTACCAGGGAGGTAGTAGAAGAAAACTACTATCCAATATCCTCAGCATCAATTTGTTATAGAATCTTAGAACACATTCTGGGCTCAAACATAATGAGGTATTGCAAACAGAATGACTTCCTCAGTGCCAACCAGCAAGGTTTTCGAAAACATCAGTCATGTGAAACCCAAATCGCACTTTTCTCACATTACATATGGAAAGCTTTGGATCAAGGTAACTAGGTAGATGCAGTGTTTCTTGATATCTGAAAAGCATTTGACTCAGTACTGCACATATGCTTATTGTCAAAAGTACAATCATATGGGGTATCAAGTGAAATTTGTGACTGGATGGAGAGTCATCGTCAGATGTGGAAGTAACTTCGGGTCTTCCCTGGGGGAAAATGTGTTGGGACCCTTGCTGTTCATGTTGTAAATTAATGACCTTGCCACAATATTAATAGTAACATCAGGGTTTTTGTAGATGATGCAATTATCTATAATGAAGTACTATCTGAAAGAAGCTGCATAAATATTTAGTCAGATATTTATAAGATTTCAAGATGTAGAGATTGGCAACTTGCTCTAAATGTTCAGAAATGTAAAATTTTGCACTTTACAAAACGAAAAAACATAGTGTCCTGTGACTATAACATTAATGGGTCACTGTTGGAATCGACCAACTCATACAAATATCTGGATGTAACACTTTGTAGGGATATGAAATGTAATGATCAAATAGGTTTGGTGGTGGGTAAAGCAGGTGGTAGACTTCAGTTTACTTGTAGAATACTAGGGAAGTGCAATCAGTCTATAAAAGAGACTGTTTAGAAATCACTCGTGCAACCCATCCTAGAAAATTGCTCAAGAATGTGGGGCTTGTACCAAATAGAGCTAACAGGAGATGTTGAATGTATACAGAGAAAGGCAGTACAAATGGTCGCAGGTTTGTGTAACACATGGGAGAATGTCATAGATACTGAAGGAGCTGAAATGGGAGACTCTTGAAGACATGCATAAACTATCCCAAGAAAATCTATTAACAAAGTTTCAAGAACTGGCTTTAAATGATTACTCTAGGGACATACTACAACCCCCTTTGTATCACTCACACAGTGATCGTGAGGGTAAGATTAGAATAATTATTGCACACATGGAGGCATTCAGACAATCATTTGTCCCACATTCCATATGTGAATGGAATTGGAAGAACCCCCAATAATTGATACAATGGGACATACCCTCTGGGCTGGGGTATGCTTGTCCCAGCACATCATGCGGCATAGAGGCTACAAGAGTATCAATAAGGTGAATGACAAGACCCACTGGAAACATTGCCCTCTCAACCGCCAGTATTTAAGATGGCTGCCATGGACCGGAGGGCCAGTTTGTTCAAGTTTAGTCAATTAATTTGAGCCTGTTACACTAATTAGTTTGATTCCATATGCCATGTGAGTCCCAGTGTGTCACCATGATGGAGCCGAAGACTTTGTCTCTAGCACAGAGACAGACAGCACATAGCAACTTTACAGTGAACATAGTGGGCTACTACTTTAACAGCATTGAGGCTATGAGGACTATAAAGAAGAGAGATTGTATCACATCACATGGAAACTTAAGTTAAGTAGCTCTCTGTGTATGAATAAAGAACCCGGTTATTAATTGCGTGCAGTTTGTGTTATAGATTGAGGATGCCAGCAACCAACCAACATCCTCTCCTTGCTTCACATGGTACAGCTCTACAGAGACACCAAGATAACATAAATGCATCTAAAGAGAATACAACACCCTCTGGCGTGCACCTCTCGGTGGTTTGCAGAGAATAGATGTAGATACAGATAGATAAACATAACACAGTTTGCATCTGGTCTGGTGGTGTGTCGGTAAAACATCTGGATAGATTGTAGGATAGAATACTGGCTGATTCAGTTTTTTTCACTCTGCCTTTTAACGTAGCATTCACCTCTTAATCACAGGGTGATACACCAGAAATGAAACATGTCTCAGTTCCATTTTACACTGTAGCTCCCCTTTCCCGGCTGGATAACTGATTACAGACATTCAAATTGCCGAAGTGACATCCAATTCATTGCAATCATTTCAGAGTGCCTGCATAGCAAAAATAACATGTGAATCCGAAACCTGTGATTTTTGATTGTTTATGCTTAAAGTAAAATGCAGATTTGCTTTCCTTTATGTAAGGAAAATTTTACAGCAGTACAGCATATGACTCAGCGCTCAGCTTTTTGCTTTCTATGAGTCAAACATAGATATGAAAACAATTCTGTGCATCATGATGGCAAAAGATATTATTTGTTTGGACGCTTTCAAGTTATTCTGAAGATTGCTGAACGAATATCTACTGGTGACGCATTTAAAAATGTGATGACAATTTCACACACACAATTTCTACTTCCCTCACATTAGCAGTTGAAGTTAGCACTATTAATTCACAGCAGATCCTTTGAACAATGGGCATTCAGTTACCCAACTTTAATGTATTCTAATAAAATTGACCAATAAAGAAAAAATAATCACCTCATTGTATGGTGTGAGACTTACAATTTTAAATAATCAAATTTTTTAATCAATAAATTCGCTGCAGTCATTTGAGAATAACCACTCTAGCAACTTCGCTTCATTTACATGCAGCATGTTCTTTCAACAGTGCAGCATGTGACTCAACTTTCAGCTTTCTGTTTCCCATGACTCAAACATAGACGCGAAAACAATTCTCTTCATCAGGAGTGCAAAATATATTATTTGTTTGGAAACTTTCAAATTATGCAGAAAACTGCTAATGAATCTCCATTGGTGTGCATTTCAAAATATGACAATTTCAGACAGCCAATTCCTGCTTCCTTCACATTAGTATTCACAATTAGCAAATCCTTTGAACAATGATGGTGAATTACTCAACTTTCGAATATTCTGGTAAAAGATAACCACCTCAAGAGATGTGAGACTTACAATTTGAAATAATCAAATATTTTTACCAGTAGATTTGCTGCAGTCCTTTCATAACAACTGCATAGCAAAAAAATGCGCAAATCCAAAACATGTGGTGTTTTATTTTTTATGCTTCAAATAAGAAGTTTTCTGAAAAACCACTTTAGCAACTTTATTTTGTTTACACGCAGTATATCTTTTCAGCAGTGCAGAAGATGACTTGACTTCGAGCTTTCTGCTTTCTTTGAATCAAACCTAGATTTGGATGCAATTCTATGCATGACACAGTGATGTTGGTCGTAAAGAGTCCACAACAAAGAATTGCGGCAATGAGTCTCAACATTGCATCACAGTGCTTACTAAGCTTCATAAGAAGTGTGCTGTGACATTACCTCAATGTGTATGTAATGGAGGTTATGTTTCATTTTTCTTTTATTTGTGTCACCTCTGCCAGCCTCCGATAATTACTGAATCACAAATACACACACATAACTCATGATTCCCATACAGTATTTACATTGGTTGTAAACATATTCCTTACATTACAATGTGCTTCCATCATTGCCATGAGATGTCACTCTAGATGCCAAGTCAAATGGAACACAGAACATTCATGCCGCAAGACAACTTTCCTGCCATGTGCTGCTTACATGGCATAATTTACAATATGTGGTCAAAAGTATCCGGACACCCTAAAAAACATACGTTTTTTATATTAGGTGCATTGTGCTGCCACCTATTGTCAGGTACTCCATATAAGTGACCTCAGCAGTCATTAGACATTGTGAGAGAGCAGAATGGGGCGCTCCGCGAAACTCACGAACTTCGAATGTGGTCAGGTGATTGGGTGACTCGTGTCATACGTCTGTACGTGAGATTTTCACACTCCTAAACATCCCTAGGTCCACGTTTCCGATGTGATAGTGAAGTGGAAACATGAAGGGACATGTACAGCACAAAAGCGCACAGGCCGACCTCGTCTGTTGACTGACAGGCACCACCAACAGCTGAAGAGGATTGTACTGTGTAACAGGCAGACATCTATCCAGACAATCACACAGGAATTCCAAACTGCATTAGGATACTCTGCAAGTCCAGTGACAGTTAGGCAAGAGGTGAGAAAACTTGAATTTCATGGTCGAGCAGCTGCTCATAAGTCACACATCACGCCGGTAAATGCCAAATGACACCTCGCTTGGTGTAAGGAGCATAAACATTGGGTGACTGAACAGTGAAAAAATGTTGTGTTTAGGGACGAATCATGGTACACAATGTGGCGATCTGATAGCATGGTGTGGGTATGGCGAATGCACGATGAATGTCATCTGCCAGCGTGTGTTGTGCCAACAGTAAAATTAGAAGGCGGTGGTGTTATCGTGTGGTCATGTTTTTCATGGAGGGGGCTTGCACCCCTCGTTGTTTTGCTTGGCACTATCACATCACAGGCCGACATTGATGTTTTAAGCACCTTGTTGCTTCCCACTGTTGAAGAGCAATTCGGGAATGGTGATTGCATCTTTCAACACGATCAAGCACCTGTTCATAATGTATGGCCTGTGTCGGAGTGGTTACATGACAATAACATCCCTGTAATGGACTGGCCTGCACAGAGTCCAGACCTGAATCCTACAGAACACCTTTGGGATGTTTTGGAACGCTGACTTTGTGCCAGGTCTCATCGACCGACATCGATACCTCTCCTCAGTGCAGCACTACGTGAAGAATGGGCTGCCATTGTCCAAGAAACCTTCCAGCACTTCATTAAATGTATGTCTGCAAGAGTGGAAGCTGTCATCAAGGCTAAGGGTGGGCCAACACCATATTGAATTCCAGCATTACTGATGGAGGGCGCCACAAACTTGTAAGTCATTTTCAGCCATGTGTCTGGATACTTTTGATCGCATAGTGTACATGAAAGTAATAATATTCACTTAATTAATGTTGTTCTGTGAATAATTTGTGGTCCATACACCAATTAAGTCGTCTGGCCATATGTACTTAATGCTACTCATGCTATGCCAGGCTGGGTTGCTTGTTATATATAATTTCAAGTTGCCTCTTTGTGTCTGTCTGTAGATGCAGACTAATCTCAGAAACTACTGCAGGGATTTTGATTCATGAGAAAGTTTTTGTGTATAATTTATAAATATTTTGTACAAGCTGCCTGAATTATGATGAATTAAAGCTATACATTAAGTAAAATGAAAAAGGGGTGCAGATTTGCTTTCTTTTATGTAAAGAATGTTTCACAGGAGTGCAGTAGTGACTCAACTTTCAGCTATCTGCTTTCCATGAGTCAAACACAAATGCAAAAGTAATTCTCTGCATATGGTGTGAAATATATTATTTGTTTTGACACTTTCAAATTATGCAGAACACTGGTAGGTGAAACATTTCAAAATAACACAATTTCAGGCAGCTAGGTGCTGCTTCCCTCACATTAACATCCACAATCAGTGAATTCTTCGAACAATTGGCAGTGAATTACTCAACTTTCTAATATTCTAATAAAAGATAACCACCTCATGAGATGAGAGACATACAATTTGAAGTAATGAAATATTTTTAACCAGTAGATTCCCTGCAGTCATTTGATAACAGTTTTCTGAAAAACCACTGTAGCAACTTTGCTTTTTTTATGTGCAGTATATTATTTCAGCAGTGCAGGAGATGATTCAAATTTGAGTTTTCTGCTTTCATTGAATCAAACCTAGATTTAGACACAATTCTCTGTGTGACACTGTGAAGAAGTTGGTCATAAAGAGTTCATGACAAAGAATTGTGGCAATGAGTCTCAACAGCACATCACAGTGCATACTAAGCTTCACAAGAAGTGTGCTGTAACACGACCTAAATGTGTACAGCATGCATGTTATATTTCTTTTTTCTTTTATTGTGCCACCTTAGCCAGCCTCCAGTACATATTAAATCACCAACACACGCATAACTCATGATTCACATACAGTATTTACAAATTCCTTACATTACAGTGTGCTCCCATCATTGCTGTGAGATGCCACTCCAGATGCTCATTCTATACGGAACACGTAATATTCATGACTCCAGACAATTTCTGTGCCGTGCCCTTTTTACATCACATAAGCTATGGTATATGAAAGTGATATTCGCTTACTTATGTTGTTCTGGGAATATTTTGTGGTCCATATACCAGTCACGTCGTGTGGTCACAGAGAATTAATGCTATGTGTTTGAATCTGGGCCAAGTTGCTAGTTATATATAGATTCAAGTTGCCTCTTCACATCTGTCTGTAAGTGCAGGCTAATCTCAGAAACTGCTGTAGGTATTTTATCATAATATTGTCATTTATAAATATTGTGTACAAATTGCCTGAATTATGATGAATAACAGTTAAGTTGTAAAAATGGTGTCACTCCCTTCTTGAGAGAGAAGCAGCGTCTTGAGGCAGCAGAAAGCATGACAAAATTTGCATTTGGTGTGATGGTCTAGTGCTCAGTCAGGGTTTGTGGATGATTGAAATACGTCAAGGAGAGCCATAGGAGACTAAATGGTGCACATGTGCCGGCCACTGAAGATCATACCTAAAAGAGATGAGACGGTTGTGGAAGTGTCATTTGCACTGTGGTGCTGTCTGTTGGATCCAGACCTTCCCCACATCCATTTTTTCAAGTTTGGGAAGAAAAAGCTCCTCAATAATCTGGACATAACATTCAGGAGTGACCGCAACTATCCTGTCGTTCTTTGTGAAAAACATGGGCTAATAATGCCAATTTGGGATAATCTCCTCCAAATAGTCGCACATTCTGTATGCAGGAGCTGCTCCTGAAGTTCTCTGGGATTCATGTCACTCCAATATTGTATGGTTTGTTTATTCACGCATCCACTCACGAGGTAGGTTTTCGTTCAAGGCATCACATGCGTTTTTTTGTGAAACAGAATTGCGTGGATTAACTGTGTGAACAACTGCCAGTTTGTATGGATAAAATTTCAGGTCATCATGAAAAATTCATCTCCCAGTGCAGCTGCATGTTTGCATGCAGATCACTTGGGGGAATGCAAAATCGCCAACCTTACTTTCTTGATGTTTTCTGGTGTCCTGGTAGTTCTTGAAGGTCCTGGTTTCTTTTCCTACACACTACCAGTATCCATGAACATGTTCATCCACATAAAAATAGATTTTTGATCAGGAACACAACCTGCAGTGCGTTGTTGCAACAGTTCTCTGAATGCATGCTTGGTTGTGGTGAGCGAATGGCCATTGGAAGAGTAAGTTGCCTCAGCGAACATGTGCTTCTCTCTCATTCATTGCATGATTGCTACTAAACTAACCTAAGGTTCTGCCATTTCAAATGTGCTCAACCCCACACGGCAATAAGTAACTGCCACTGTGTCGTATGTATTTCAAATAAGTAAGTTCCTGTGCTGCACCCTGTACACACTGAGGTGATAAAAGTCTTGGAATACCTCCTAATATCGTGTTGGATATCCTTTTGCCTGGCAGAGTGCAGCAACACAACATGGCATTGACTCAAGAAATCAGAAGTCCCCTGCAGAAATATTGAGCCATGCTGCCTCTATAGCAGTCCATAGCTGCAAAAGTGTTGCCGCTGCAGGATGTCAACTGACCTGTTGATTATGTCCCATAAGTGTTCGATGGGATTCATGGCCAGATCATTCGCTTGCATTGTCCAGAATGCCCTACAAACCAGTTGTGAAAGTTGTGAACAGTTTGTGGCCTGGCACATTGTCATCCATAAAAATTTCATTGTTGTATGTTAATATAAAGTCCATGAGTGGCTGCAAATGGTCTCCAAGTAGCCAAACACAGCCATTTCCAGTTAACAATCAGTTCAGTTGGACCAGAGGATCTAGGCCATTCCATGTAAACACAGCCCACACCATTATTGAGCCATCACCACCTTGGACAGTGCCTTGTTGACAGCTTGGGTCCGTTGCTTCACGCAGTCTGTGCCACACCCGAACCCTACTGTCAGCTCTTACCAACTGAAATCGGGGCTTATCTGACCAGGCCATGGTTTCCTGTTATCTGTGATGCAACCGATATGTTCAAGAGCCCAGGAAAGGTGCTGCAGGTGATGTCGTGCTGTTGGCAGAGGCACTCACATTGGTCATCTGCTGCCATAACTCATCAAGAAACAGTGAGGCCATCGGTCCCATCGGATTGAGAAGAATGGGGAAGAAAATCAGCTGTGCTCTTTCAAGGGAACCATGAAAATGCCAGTTATTTGTTCATTAACAATATAATAAAATATTTAGATGGCAAAATATCACCTATTAATAACATCCAAGTTTCAGTTCTTCAGCATCCTAATAAACTTTGTTATTTTCATAGGCATTTTGTATTTTAAACTAATGTCTGTTGGTGGTATATAAAATACTAATAATGTGGAAAAGAATTGTTTGTGTTGATAATGCAAGTGGCATAAATAATTTGATCATAAATATACTTCCGTAAGGGTTGATAACTATTACTTAATTCAGACATAGCACAGTTCATGCGGCTCTGTACAATATAGTCTATAATTTCAACAAAACCAGAAGAAACAAGGCAAGAAGGCAATATGTAAAGCAGAATGTCATATTGTTAAGAACTTGACAGTCGTCTGCTGGTGGATATTGAAGGAGTGGGTTAGCTGGGGAGAGCAAAATCCAGTGAGACAAGGAGGGGTTGGCAATTACAAAACAGAGAGAGAGGGACTGGGATGGAGTGCAATATCAGAACAGGAAAGGAAGAGAGATGTTGACTGGGAAATTAAATGAGAGGAAATGATAGAAAGTTTTGGGCAATTGAGTGGAAATTGGTGGCCAAGGGTAGGGAGTTTTGGTGACTTAGGAGAGTGATTGTGTGAATGAAGAATGTGATGTAGAGATAGTTCCAACTTGAAGAGGGCAGAAGAGCTGGTGCTTGGAACGGGTAATTGAGTTTGCATTTTATCACAGTTTCTTGGTGGCCACTCAGATTGGAAGGCAGGAGTTTAGTTGTCAATTCACATAGAACACTGCATGATAATTGCAGCATACATAGTTTGTAGCATGGCAACTGTAACAAGTGACTCTTCTTTTGATTTAATATGAAATGCTTGTGACTGGATTACAATAGAAAGGTTTTTGTGGGATTGGACTTGCACCTAGGTCATTCACAGAGGTGATTCGTGAGAGGCAGGATTGGGAGCAGATGTGGCATAGTGACAGACTTGGATGTTACATAGGATAGGTGAATGAAGGAATACCTATTTGGGAGCTGCAAGCAGGGTTTTGAGTAGGATATCTCACCTCAGATCTCAAGATGTAGATGAAGTTCTGGCAAAGGGACTGGTTGAGTTTTTCATGGCCAGAGTGATGTTTGGGTAACAGGAGGAGTATATTTGATTATTGGTTCATACTGGTGGCTGGTTCGTTGGCAGTTCAGGAAGAAATGGAGTTTGAAATCTTGTTTGTGGACTAGTTGGACTGAATTCAACAGCTTGTAGAGCCTCTGGTAAGATTGTCTTCATATTGAGATGACTCCTTTCTTCCCACTACAAATATGGCTCCCGTAGGTGCCAAGAGTGTAGAGGAGCTTGTTTTGTTTACTGATGAGATGAACATTGCAATAAATAGCAAATCAAGTATAGTTTTAGAAAGATCAACTAATGATATTTTTTCACTAAAGTTTGAAAAGACGTACTGAATAATGGCCCATGCTTGTAAGAGGTTTCCCCCAGTACATATCTAAAATATAATGACAGCAGAAAAAGAGGCTGAGGTGTTAAATTCTTGGGATTTCAACTTGATAGTAAATTCAGTTGGGAGGAACATACCACAAAACTGCTGAAGCACCTAAACAAATCTTTATTTGTAATGCAGATGTTATCAGACATTTGTGATGTAAAGCTAGCGTGCTTTGCTTGCTTTCATTCCATAATGTCATATGGGATTGTTTTATTCCCCCTCTCCTGAGGGGGCGCGGGTAACTCATCAACGCAAACCAAAGTGTTCCATGCCAAAAAATGTATAATACAAATTATTTGTGTTGTGAACTCAAGAACAACCTGCAGAGATCCATCAGGAAACTGAGGATACTGACATGCCCTTTCTAATATATTTATTCATTCACAAAATTTGTCATAAATAATGTATCTCTTTACAAACCAGTCATGGAATCATTACTACAAACAAGAATAATTTTCAAAAACTTTTAAAATCACCTAATTGGGCCCAGAAAGGTGTCCACTATTCAGGAATACACATTTTAATGATTTGTCACCAGCCATGAAAAGTTTTGCTGCTAACAAAGGTCACTTTTTATGAACATTCTCCATTGAAAAATTTGTTAGTAGAATAATGTATATGTATTATTAATAATATTGAATAATGTGTGTATTAAATAAAATCTAACTTCTGCATATAATCAGTGCAGTAATGAGACGAATGTAAATAAGTGTTGTACACTGATTTTCTCTTTGGTGAAGCATGGCTACAATAACTTAATCACATGCACCTCAGTGTATTACACATTAACATGTTTTGTGAGGAGTTTATTGCTGCATATTAAATGAAAATATGTTTAAGATTTTTCAACTTATTCCACATCCATGAGCACCATTTCACTTAGGATCTGTGGAAGGGGACTCTCTGCATTCTTGAGGATATCTACACTATTGATCTGTGGAACAAACAGTACACCTAATCTAATGTAATCTTTTGTTATAGTGGATGCCATGTTGTAACTGATATGCCTACGGCCTTACTTCTAAGGAATGCTGCATTTCTGTATGTCCTCCTGACACCAAACTCATCACCTCTTCACTAATTTACACAGGTAACCAAAATCATAACCAATAATCTGCAGAACTGCCAAGACTACATACATTGCACTTTCCTAAGCAATCTGTAGCCTCAGTAACATGCTCAAGACAACAGCAGCCCCACAAATAGACTTGAACCCATCAATAGCTGCTTGCCTGCACACAGGCCATAAACCAAAACTATCTTCTCCAGACACAGCCCACAGGCTAGCAGCCCACCAAGACTACACAACCAGTGCATATGTCAACAATTAACCACTGGACGAGAGCACTGGAGGTGATGGTGGCCACACATGCCACCAAACCAATGCTCAGAATTGTTTGGGGCCACAAGGCTCACAAATCCACTTGTCTATAATGCTTCCTCATTACAATTGGTACCGCCCCCATAGAACAATATTTGGCATTTGTCACAACAGCCAATGACATCAACACCTCACTGCCCACCAAGCTCCCTCTTTGACCTCCTTCTTCACCAGTGTTGTTTCTTCATTTACTGCTGCACGCCAAGAGACTCCACTGTCACTCCGAGGCTGCTTGTCAGGCACGACAGCATCCCCAGTGTTACGGTTGTCCAGGCATTAGCTCCACCTGCACGCTCATCCAACACCTTGGGTGGCCATGGGATTTTCAAATCATTGTACGCTTTGTGATGGCTAGTACTGTCAAACTATCATGATGGCATTCAAAAAGTATTGGGTTGCTACATAAGTTCCTAGCCTTTTTCCATAAGTTTAATAAACTAAACAGATACACATAACAGAGACTTTAATCATTAGTAACATATTCTCCTTTACTATCTACAACAATCTACCAATGCTAGGGTAACTTTTTGATTCCACAGCTGTAGAAATCACTTGATTTTGAGGTGAAGCACTCGTCGAGCCATATTCGGAGCGCATTTTCAATCGGAAATGAAGTTCCTTGAAGGTTGTTCAATAGAGAGCATAAAAGGTGAAAATATGAGGGTGCAAGATCAGATGAATAAGATAGGTGTGGAATGGCTTCCAAACCAACTCCTGTATGGTGTTTTTTATCAGTCTAGCAGAATGCAGGCAGATCTTATCAGGGACTAGCATCACTGCACACAGTTTCGTGGTCATTCTTCTTGGATCGCATCTGCACGACATCTCAGTTGTTTACAGCAAATGTTAGCAGTTATGTTACACCTTGGGAAAGCAATTCATAGTACACTACACTATCGCAGTCCCACCAGATGCATAACATATGTTATGTGGATATGTGCAGGGCTTTGTACTGGGAGTTGCTGCTTTGTTTGGGCTCAACCATTCTTTTTTTTCCTTACGTTAGCATAAGGACACCATTTCTCATCACCAGTAATGATACGGGATAGGAATGGTCGGTGTTGTTCATAAGCCAAAGAATGACGAGCAAGCAGAGATTCACATATGGCCAACCAATGATTTTTGTGAGTGTGGCTTAGAGCTTGCGGAACCCTTACACCCAATTTTTGAACCTTCCCCATTGCATGCAAATGTCGCACGATGGTGGAATGATCACAGTTCATCACATTTGCCAGTTCTCAAATATACTGATGGGGATCATTGTGTCTTCTTGAATGCGGAGAGTCACTAATATCAAAACGATCCTTCTTAAAAATGAGAAAACTATTTTCTTGGCGTGCTCTGCCCAATGGCATTATATCCATACACAGCTCATATGTTTCTGGCTGCCTCCATTGATGTCACCCCTCTAATGAACTTAACCAGAAGAACATTTCAGAAATGTTCTGATTTATCCACTTGGCACTCCATTTTCTAGCGTCTGCAGCTACACATACTATCTCCAAATGACAAAATGACAACATGTAAACCCAAATAGCGACAGTGAACTAAAAATAAAAAAATGAAAATCCATAAATAAACCCATAGCAACCAGAATACCAACACGCAAAACAAAAATGCTAGGAACTTGTGCGCCAATCTAATACTTTACCATAGGAATGCAGCTACCTGTTTTGGTAGCTCTATTTAATAACTACCAATCATTAGATATACACTCCTGGAAATGGAAAAAAGAACACATTGACACCGGTGTGTCAGACCCACCATACTTGCTCCGGACACTGCGAGAGGGCTGTACAAGCAATGATCACACGCACGGCACAGCGGACACACCAGGAACCGCGGTGTTGGCCGTCGAATGGCGCTAGCTGCGCAGCATTTATGCACCGCCGCCGTCAGTGTCAGCCAGTTTGCCATGGCATACGGAGCTCCATCGCAGTCTTTAACACTGGTAGCATGCCGCGACAGCGTGGACGTGAACCGTATGTGCAGTTGACGGACTTTGAGCAAGGGCGTATGTGGGCATGCGGGAGGCCGGGTGGACGTACTGCGCGAATTGCTCAACACGTGGGGCGTGAGGTCTCCACAGTACATCGATGTTGTCGCCAGTGGTCGGCGGAAGGTGCACGTGCCCGTCGACCTGGGACCGGACCGCAGCGACGCACGGATGCACGCCAAGACCGTAGGATCCTACGCAGTGCCGTAGGGGACCGCACCGCCACTTCCCAGCAAATTAGGAACAATGTTGCTCCTGGGGTATCGGCGAGGACCATTCGCAACCGTCTCCATGAAGCAGGGCTACGGTCCCGCACACCGTTAGGCCGTCTTCCGCTCACGCCCCAACATCGTGCAGCCCGCCTCCAGTGGTGTCGCGACAGGCGTGAATGGAGGGACGAATGGAGACGTGTCGTCTTCAGCGATGAGAGTCGCTTCTGCCTTGGTGCCAATGATGGTCGTATGCGTGTTTGGCGCCGTGCAGGTGAGCGCCACAATCAGGACTGCATACGACCGAGGCACACAGGGCCAACACCCGGCATCATGGTGTGGGGAGCGATCTCCTACACTGGCCGTACACCACTGGTGATCGTCGAGGGGACACTGAATAGTGCACGGTACATCCAAACCGTCATCGAACCCATCGTTCTACCATTCCTACACCGGCAAGGGAACTTGCTGTTCCAACAGGACAATGCACGTCCGCATGTATCCCGTGCCACCCAACGTGCTCTAGAAGGTGTAAGTCAACTGCCCTGGCCAGCAAGATCTCCGGATCTGTCCCCCATTGAGCATGTTTGGGACTGGATGAAGCGTCGTCTCACGCGGTCTGCACGTCCAGCACGAACGCTGGTCCAACTGAGGCGCCAGGTGGAAATGGCATGGCAAGCCGTTCCACAGGACTACATCCAGCATCTCTACGATCGTCTCCATGGGAGAATAGCAGCCTGCATTGCTGCGAAAGGTGGATATACACTGTACTAGTGCCGACATTGTGCATGCTCTGTTGCCTGTGTCTATGTGCCTGTGGTTCTGTCAGTGTGATCATGTGATGTATCTGACCCCAGGAATGTGTCAATAAAGTTTCCCCTTCCTGGGACAATGAATTCACGGTGTTCTTATTTCAATTTCCAGGAGTGTAGATTGTATTATTTGTCAAAGGTATTTTCCTTTCCGTGTTCACTTAAGAAGGTTGCAAATTAGTATCTTGCATAACTGGTAGGAAAACCACTTCTTTTTAAAATGAATTATTTTTCTAATTGGAAGATCAAGCTGTCTTTCTTTATGAAAACACAACTGAAAACTGATTAATTACTTTCAGAAAATAAAATATTTTTGTTAATTTAGCTTTCACATCACCAAGTACTTCTAATCTATGAGGGGCATTTGAAAAGTCAGTGCAAAAATAAAAACTACTTATGCGTTTGGGGTAAACCTTTTTTATTTATTCGACATAGTCTCCTTTTAGACTTATACACTTTGTACAGTGCTGTTCTAATTTGTTGAGCCCTTCCGAATAATAGGAATTGTCCAAGTCTGCAAAATAGCTATTAGTTGCTGCAATCACCTCCTCGTTTGAATAAATCTTTGTCCTGGCAGCCATTTCTTCAAATTGGGGAACAAACAGTAGTCCGAGGGAGCCAAGTCTGGAGAATAGGGGGGATATGAAATGAGCTGGAATCCTATTTCCATTAATTTTGTGACCACAACTGCTGAGGTGTGTGCTGGTGCATTGTCATGATGGAAAAGGACTGTTTTGCGTTTTTCTTGCAGCTCAGTTTCAGACAGTCCAATAATGATGAATAATATTCACCTGTAATAGTTTTACCCTTTTCCAGATAGTCGATGAGGATTATCCCTTGCGAATCCCAAAAGACAGTCGCCATAACCTTTCTGGCCGAAGGAATGGTCTTCTCCTTTTTTGGTGCAGATTCTTCCTTGGTCTGAGGAGTATATTAATGTATCCATGTTTCATTCACAGTGGCGAAATGATGCTTAAAGTCCTGTGGATTCTTCCTGAACAACTGCAGACCATCTTTGCAACACTTCACACGATTCAGTTGCGGAATGCATCTTGCGGATAGCTTTCTCATGTCCAACAAATGTTTATGCAAAATATGATGTACCCATTCATTCGAGATGCCCACAGCACTAGCAATCTCACACACCTTCTCTTTAGTCTTCTGAGGCATTTTGCGTTTCATAAAGTAATGTTTAATCACGACACAAAATTCTTTTTCGTCCATTTTTTGACAATCACTCGACTTCCTTGATTCACACGAATGCCAAACACAAAGAAATAGACTAATTTGGCTGAAACTTGGTGTACATTCTTTCCAAAGATGCTACTAACTAAACATGACCTCGATACGTGCCAGTGGTGCCATCTATCGGACTTTGCATGGACTTTACAAATGCCCCTCGTACACGATTAATATTCAATTCATTCTTAAATGTTGGGCAGGGGGTTTGTGGAAGCACTTTCAGACTATTTCTCTACTGTTCCACACTTGAATAGCATGAGAAAAACGAATTTCTAAATCTTTCTGTGTGAGATCTAATTTCATTTATCTTATCAGAATGGTCATTTTTCTTATGTAGATGGGAGTTGACAAAATGTTTTAGCATTCAGAAGAGAAAGTTGGTGATTGTAATTTCATGAAAATATCTTTCTGCAATGAAAAAACCTTTGTTTCAATTATCATGACCCCAAACCACTTATCATATCTGTGACACCCTCTCTTCCCTCCATTTTTTTTTTTTTGTAATACAAAGTGAGCTAAAGCTTATCCGAAACTATTCTGATGCACTGTAGTCAACCACGGTGTATAAAATTTTGCACAGCCTTCAGTAGAAAAGACAAGACTGGGGGAGGCGTAGCAATTTTCACTGTAAATGAAAGTAATTTTAATGTTACTGATGTGAGTGCCTTCTGCTTGGAAGGAGTCTCAGAATTTGCTACAATGAACCTATAATGGGGTAGAGATAACATAACAGTTATCGGTGTTTACAGGCCACCTGCAGCAAATACAGATACCTTTTTTGTTAATCTTTCTGACTTGCTTGTATACATAGACACAACATTTTCTGGGCCAAATGGTCATGTAAATATTATAGTTACAGGGGATACAAATACATATTTATTAACAAACGATGTCAGCACCCAAAAGTTACATCTCTTGTGTGATGAATGTAACCTGACCCCACTCATTCGGGAACCAACTAGAGAAATTGGCAATAGTAAAACGTGCCTTGATAACATAATAACAAACATGACCTACCTATCCCACAGTGCATCTGTTTTAAAACTAGCCATCTCGGATCACCATGAAGTACAGCTTAAGTTGGAGCTCCACGAGGCCCCCACTGTCACCACAAAGCAACAATTTGTAACTAAAAGAATAATGTATAATGATAACATAAATAGACTAAACTGCATGCTAGCACATAGAAAATGGTTTGAAAATAATAGCTTATCATATGATAGCTTTGTTGCTGACTTCTATTACTGTTTTGATACCACATGCCCAGTTGTAATCACAAAAATGAAATAAACAAAAAAATATAAACAAAAATATTTGGGTAAATTGAAGCTAGAGAAAAATTAAAACTACTCCACAGTGCAATGCTGAATAATAGAGAGATTACTGAGCTAAAGGAAACCTTCAAAACATGTGAAGCACACTATAAGGACTTACTCACACAGACCAGGAGCAACTACGTTGCAAATAAGCATCAAAACTTACACAACGTAACTGCTCATCTCTGGGCAGTCAAACACTTTTAGAACCTGCAATGACAAATCCTGTATGGACTTTACTATTAATCACAATGGCATGCTCATAAAAGACCAAATGGAAATTGTAAATATTTTTAATGAATATTTTTCTTCCATAGGGGAAGCCATAAATGACAAACATAAAAACATGCACTACAGTTTTAAGTTAATGCATGTGACCATAGTATATATCTAGCCCCCACAAACTGTGCAGAAATAATGGACATCATTAGCTCTCTGAAACCCTCTAATTCAGCTGGCATGACGGCCTAAATATTAAAGTTTTAAAAGCCTGTAGCCAAAATGTCTCTGTACCTCTGTCTGTAGCAGTCAACAATATTATAGAATCAGGCACCTTTCCATACAGACTAAAAATAGCACAGGTGACACTCATTTTTAAAAAAAGGTGATAATAACAAAATAGAAAACTACAGACCACTCTCGATCCTTCCTGTCTTTTCTAAAACAGTTGAGAAAGTTATGTACAACAGGATTATAAACTTTAGTAACAAACACAACCTGATGTTTGAAAATCAAAATGGATTCCTAAAAGGTAAATCAGCTAGCACTACAGCTGCCCAACTAATTGAAGAGGTGTTAGGGGGTATCGAAAGCAAGCAACATGTGGCGGGTGCATGCCAAGACCTGGAAAAGGCCTTTGATTGTGTGAATGTTGACATCCTATTAGACAACCTAAGGAACATGGGCACTATAGGCACTGCTTATGACCTACTAAAGTGTTATATGTGTTGTGGGTTGGCAGGAGAGCCAACACCGGGTACTAGAGGAAGCCGAAAGGCACGCATTTTAGCTCACGCAGGCTGGCGTGAGGTCTGGAACAGGACAAGAAATTTAGACTTTAGAAAAACGGACGTAGCTGGTGGAATACTTAACTTTAATCCATAAATGATGAGCATCGCTCTTGACGGTACATGACTCAGTATCAATAGTAACTGGTAATGGCACCTTGCTAGGTCGTAGCAATTGACGTAGGTGAAGGCTATGCTAACTATCGTCTCGGCAAATGAGAGCGTATTTTGTCAGTGAACCATCACTAGCAAAGTCAGTTGTACAACTGGGGCGAGTGCTAGGAAATCTCTCTAGACCTGCTGTGTGGCGGCGCTCGGTCTGCAATCACTGATAGTGGCGACATGCGGGTCCGATGTATACTAACGGACCGCGGCCGATTTAAAGGCTACCACCTAGCAAGTGTGGTGTCTGGCGGTGACACCACATTCCTCCCCCGCAAATCGGCGCACGGTTGTGGCATAAGGCTTTCGCCCGCCGTGGGGAGGATCCCATGTTGACGTATGCGACAAGGTGGGGAGCCTAACAACAGGCGAGGCTGTGCCACCCGCACCCTGCCATTCGGACCGCGGGGGGCTATGAAACGCCTGAAAACCTACTCCAGGATGCACGCCAACTAGCGGTGTATGTGCCCGTAGAGAGACAGGGGGGCCGAAGGGTCGACCTCCATCGGGCCAGGGCACCCGACGGGTGAAGACGACATATGGTCCGGAGCGGGCAAGAGTTCCATGTCGGAGGACAACTGGTCACGGGAAGCGATCAGCGGCACGTGACCCAGGGAGGCGCCCGGCAGTTGCAGCAACGCATCCACTGCGAGTATCGCCGGCGGGAGAATAGGCGGCGGTGGCGGCGGCAGCGGCGCGTCGCCATGGGGCAAAATGGAAGGCAGCGTCGGTAGCACCTGGGGCAGAAGCGAGCCAGTAGATGGGTCCCCAGGGCGCTGACCGGACGGCACCGTCGCTGAAAGCAGACGGGGAGCGGCAGATCCCGTGCGACGACAGAGGCACAGCTGATTGAGATGCCGACGCACCTCACCAGAGGCCCCCAAAACCAGATACAGAGCACGGCCGAGGCAGCGAAGAATGCGCCCTTCGAGCCAATGCCGTGAACCTCGATAGTGGCGGTAATAGACAATGTCGCCTGGGGCAAAAGCAGGTGTCTGCCGCTGCACAGGAACCTGATGCGGCGGATGTAGCAAAGACATCAAGGTTAGATGAGGGCAACCGTGGAGCAACTCAGCCGGCGAGTGGCCATCTCGGGGCTGAGAGCGATACGTGGACAAAAAGAGCAATAACGTGTCCTCCCGAGAATGCGACTCTTTCAACTTCAACATCTGTGACTTGAAAGACCTGACCAATCGTTCAGCGGCACCGTTTGACTGTGGCGAAAACGGCGCGGACGTCAGATGTTGAATACCATTGGCCTTGCAGAATGACTGAAATTCTGCGGACATGAATTGTGGGCCATTGTCGAAAACAATAGTCTGTGGAAGACCTTCAATGCAAAAGATAGCGGATAACACTTGGATGGTGGCAGATGACGTCGTGGAAGACATCCGGACAACAAAAGGAAAATTACTGAATGAATCTACCACAACCAACCATCGAGCATTCCAGAATGGACCAGCAAAATCGATGTGTAAGCGTTGGCAAGGGGAAGTGGCTTTTGGCCATGCAAAGAATTTCCGCGGTGGTGCTGATTGTTGTTCGGCACACACCATGCAAGAAGAGCACATATTCGTAATCGCGGCATCGATTCCGAACCACGTACATTGCTGACGAGCAAGTTGTTTCGTTCTCACTATACCCCAATGTCCTTGGTGGAGAAGCTGTAAGACCGAGGACTGTAACGAATGTGGTACCACGACCCTGGACTGATCATTGTCAGAACGCAACAGCAAAACACCACGCCGTACAAAAAGTCTCTCCTGGTGAGCAAAAAATCGGCGAACCAATGGATCCCCGATCCGTGACTTTGACAAGGGCCATTGCGTAGCAACAAAGCGCAGAACGGTAGCAAGGACAGGGTCGGCAGCTGTGGCTGTAGCTACACAACGAAAATCAATTGGAAATGATTCGACCACGTCATCGGTTTCCGAATCAATGAACATGCAAGCAAGTTCGGAGGAATCGAATACTCTATCCTCAGCAACAGGCAAACGGGACAACACATCGGCGTTTCTGTGCTTAGCAGTGGACCGATACAAGATATCGTAGCGGTACTGTGAGAGGAAAATAGACCAGCGAATGAATTTCTGCGCTGTACGTGGAGGTACAGGCTTGGTCGGATGAAAAAGCGATGTCAAAGGTTTGTGGTTGGTGATGATGGTAAAGTGACGACCATACAAGAAATCATGAAACTTTGTAACACCAAATACGAGAGCCAATGCTTCTTTCTCGATCTGTGAATAATTGCGTTGCAATTTGGACGCAAAGGCAATAGGGCGATTGAGCAAACCATCTTTGTGCGCAAGCACAGCACCGATCCCGAAATCCGATACATCCATCATCAACAAAAGGGGCTTCCGGGGATCGAATGGTGTAAGGCAAGTATTGGAAAGCAACGCCGATTTCAACTGGCGAAAGGCGCGCTCGCATTCCGTCGTCCAGACGAACGGAACACCTTTACGGGTAAGCGATGAAGCGGAGCTGAAATGGAAGAGGCCTGTGGAACATATTTGTTGTAGTAATTTATTTTTCCCAGCACACTCTGTAGCTGCTTCAAATTTTGCGGCGAAGGCAAGTCTTGTATGGCACAGAGGTGCTCTGGACTGGGATGTATGCCTTGGGCATTGAGTACATGTCCCAGATAGGGTAAGTCACGAGCAAAAAACACACATTTGTCCTTCCGCAAGCGAAGACTATTTTGTCGCAAGACCTGAAATAGTGTTCTGAGATTGGCTAAATGTTCTTCTTCCGTCTTTCCGGAGATCACAATATCGTCCAGATAGTTTGCTGCAGTAGGGAGCGATGCACAAACAGTTTGTAGATATTGCTGAAACAATGCAGGGGCAGATGCACACCCGAATGGCAGTCGTTTGAATCGATACAAACCAAGATGCGTGTTAACCACCAAAACGCGCTGGGATTCTTCGTCCACTGGTATTTGCAAGTACGCATCTGCTAGGTCCAACTTCGAAAAATATTTACCCGGGCACAGTTTGTCAAAAAGATCTTCCGGGCGGGGTAAAGGAAAAGTTGCAATCACTAGTTGTGGATTCACTGTTGCCTTGAAGTCCACACAAAGTCTCAGTTTTCTGGAAGGTTTTGGCAATATTACTAACAGTGATGCCCAGAGAGAAGACTGCACACGTTCAATTACATCTTGTGATTCCAAATCGTGTAATGTTTTTGCGACCTCATCACGCAATGCGTGGGGAACATTGCGCGCTCTGAAAAATTTCGGTTGCGTGTTTGCTTTCAGTTCCAAATGTGCTTTATAGTTCTTAGCGCAACCGAGGCCCGGTGTAAAAATGTCTGTAAATTCTTCACATAGACGAGAAACACTGTCTGAAGGCACAGTCTGGTTCACTGATCGGACCTGATTTACTATAGACAAGTTAAACAACTGAAATAAATCGAAACCAAACAAGTTCACTGCAGAAGAAGAACGAAGGACATAAAATGACACAAGTTTTGTTTGTCCCTTGTATGTTACAAGAAGGCTGCACTGTCGTAACACAGGGATCTCTTGACCTAAATAGGTACTTAACATTTGCAGCACGCAACGGAGGTACAAAATCACTTGCGACTTGACGGGAGTTCCTGCGATGTCGACGCACACTATTTGTGGGACAAACACAGTCACTGTAAGAGAGAGTGGCACTGGGTGGAGTGGAATGAACTATATGAATTTCCATGGGCGAAGTGTTGCGAGCCTTAGTATCCTTGGTTCGATTCCGATTCCGGCGTGAAGCAAAGGGCCTGGAATGGTTTTGAGCTTCCGATCTGAGCTTTTTCTGGCAAACACTTTGAACATGTCCTTTTTTATTACAGTAAAAGCAAATAGCTTGGCGTGACGGGCAATTCTCACACAAATGTCTAGTAGCACACCGCGGGCATGATTTTAGCACTGCATTTGCTTGCTGGCGCGGTACACGTGGCTGAGAGTCTGGCAGCAGCGGCGCGGCCGGGTGCGGGGACTGTTTACTGTTCCGTGCAGTTCGCCTGGCGGGCCGTTGAACCTGACACACGGGTGGCGAAGTTTCAATTGATTCCTGAGCAAAGTCAAGTGTGTCCTGCCGATCCAATATGTCCATCACTTGTTGAAGGGAGGGATTGACTAGTTTCAAAATCTGTTCCCATATATGAACATCAGAAATGTTCTGTGCAATTGCATTATGTACCATAGTATCTGAATAAGGGAGTCCACATTGACACTCAAAAGCACAATCCCTAGTAAGGCCTTGCAAGGTTGCAACCCACTCCCGATTAGTCTGAGCTGCCGTACGTTTTGTACGAAAGAAGGTATACCGTTTGGCAACTACATTGACTGATTCTTTGAGATATGCATCTAATGCAGACAAAATTTCGTCGTAGGACAGAGCTGCTACGTCGTGTCGGGGAAATAATTTGACTATCACACAATACGTGTGCATCCCGACGGAGGACAATAAAAAAGGCTGCCGCTCGTTACCTTGAATTCTGTAGGCGGTGAGATGGAATCCAAATTGGCGTGACCACTCCGTCCAGCTTTCCAGTGCAGCATCAAAAGGACGAAAAGTTGGTGCAACTGCGTGTTGTGGCTGCGTTAGCGGTGGAGCTGCCGCATCGTTTTGCGTTGCACGTGATCCTGGATGAGCTGTCCAAGGGCATCCAGTAAGGCCTGCGTCTGCTGATTCTGCAAGCGATAAAATTCAGACAGTACATCTGGAGATGATGGCAAAGCCATTACACAAGTAAATCGGGGCAGTAAAGTTACGAACGCGGTGTTGCCTTGTCGCCAATGTTGTGGGTTGGCAGGAGAGCCAACACCGGGTACTAGAGGAAGCCGAAAGGCACGCGTTTTAGCTCACGCAGGCTGGCGTGAGGTCTGGAACAGGACAAGGAATTTAGACTTTAGAAAAACAGACGTAGCTGGTGGAATACTTAACTTTAATCCATAAATGATGAGCATCGCTCTTGACTGTACATGACTCAGTATCAATAGTAACTGGTAATGGCGCCTTGCTAGGTCATAGCAAATGACGTAGGTGAAGGCTATGCTAACTATCGTCTCGGCAAATGAGAGCGTATTTTGTCAGTGAACCATCGCTAGCAAAGTCGGTTGTACAACTGGGGCGAGTGCTAGGAAGTCTCTCTAGACCTACCGTGTGGCGGCGCTCGGTCTGCAATCACTGATAGTGGCGACATGCGGGTCCGACGTATACTAACGGACTGCGGCCGATTTAAAGGCTACCACCTAGCAAGTGTGGTGTCTGGCGGTGACACCACAATATGAGCAATAGAAAACAGTTTGTTCTGCTTAAAATGGAAAGTGGTGTCTACAAATCAGAGATCGCTTACATAAAATATGGCATGCTCCAGGGCTTGGTGTTGGGCCCCCTTTTGTTCTTGATCTATGTAAATGATATTAAATACTGTACTATAAATTCAAAAATTGTTCTGTATGCTGATGACACGTCCATTGTGTGTAAAAAGGAATCATGTAATGAACTAGACACCAAGTGTAATAATGTGCCAAAAGAAATTGTTCATTTTTTTAATGACAGCCAATTAAATGTAAGGACCACTAAAACATGTTTGGTGGAGTTTAACAAAAGTAGTTTTAATAATGAAATTAAATTATACATTGGCAACAAATTGGTAAAGAAAGAGTCTAGTGTAAAATTCCTCGGCCTAACGATCCAAAGCAACCTGAAATGGGACACACGTATTGGCTCCCTAGTAACTAAGTTGTCAAAAAATATATTTGCAATCAGTACTATTAGCAAGTTCTGTAAAGACACTGTAGTCCTAAAGACTGCATACCATGCTCTTTTCTCCTCTCACTTGGTCTAGTGTATTGAAATTTGGGGGGCAACAACCAAAGCTAATCTAGATAAGCTACATATCCTTTAAAAAAGGGGTGTGAGAAAATCTGTGAAGCAAAATATAGGGAATCTTGTCACAACTTGTTTCCAGAAACAAGGGTGTTAACTGTTATAAACACATACATTCTAAAAGCCATATTGCTTGTGAAAAGAGTGCACCCAAACACTTATTTGGATTTCCACCAGTACAATACTAGAAATAAAGAAAGATTTTACATCGGTAGCCACAGAACAGCACTTTACGAAAAGGGGCCTCAGTACGCAGGTATAAAATTAGCTAATGCACTGCCTAGTGCAGTCATGGCGCTTCCTACAATTAAACTGATACATCAGCTTAAGAAACTTTTAGTAAAACACCCTTTCTACACATTGGAAGAGTACCATACTTATATGAAGAACAACAAATGCTTTGTGAAATTATGTAAGTAGAAATCTGTAAACATCTTATTGTAATTTTGTTGTATATTAATGACGTATTCAGAAGAATGTGTCTTGTGTATTGCGCAAATAACTGTAATCATAACTGTTTCTTTGTACAAGCGCAGTGTACCATTCGATGTTGAATAAAGCTATTATTATTGTTATCTTAACTTTCTCAGACGTATACGTGTGGTTAAAAATGGAAAGTAATGCAGACCTTGATCAAGCGTGACTTCCTTTTAACTGTACAGTATATGTTACATTGCATTTAGGAGCTTTCGGGTAATTGAACATGTATCAATAATTACAGATTTCTGTAGTTGTATATATACGTTTGGATGTAGCTGTATTGCGTTGATGTACTGGTGGATATTGTGTGGTATGACTCCTGTAGTTGATAGTATAATTGGTATAACGTCAACTTTATCCTGATGCCATATGTCCTTGACTTCCTCAGCCATTTGGATGTATTTTTCAATTTTTTCTTCTGTTTTCTTCTGTATATTTGTTGTATTGGGTATGGATATTTCGATTAATTGTGTTAATTTCTTCTTTTTATTGGTGAGTATGATGTCAGGTTTGTTATGTGGTGTTGTTTTATCTGTTATAATGGTTTTGTTCCAGTATAATTTGTATTCATCATTTTCCAGTACATTTTGTGGTGCATACTTGTATGTGGGACGTGTTGTTTTATTAGTTTATGTTGTATGGCAAGTTGTTGATGTATAATTTTTGCTACATTGTCATGTCTTCTGGTGTATTCTGTATTTGCTAGTATTGTACATCTGCTTGTGATATGATCTACTGTTTCTATTTGTTGTTTGCAAAGTCTGCATTTATCTGTTGTGGTATTGGGATCTCTAATAATATGCTTGCTGTAATATCTGGTGTTTATTGTTTGATCCTGTATTGCAATCATGAATCCTTCCGTCTCACTGTATATATTGCCTTTTCTTAGCCATGTGTTGGATGCATCTTGATCGATGTGTGGCTGTGGTAGATGATACGGGTGCTTGCCATGTAGTGTTTTCTTTTTCCAATTTACTTTCTTTGTATCTGTTGATGTTATGTAATCTAAAGGGCTGTAGAAATGTTTATGAAATTGCAATGGTGTAGCCGATGTATTTATATGAGTAATTGCTTTGTGTATTTTGCTAGTTTCTGCTCGTTCTATAAAGAATTTTCTTAAATTGTCTACCTGTCCATAATGCAGGTTTTTATGTCGATAAAACCCCTTCCTCCTTCCTTTCTGCTTAATGTGAATCTTTCTGTTGCTGAATGTATGTGATGTATTCTATATTTGTGGCATTGTGATCATGTAAGTGTATTGAGTGCTTCTAGTTCTGTGTTACTCCATTTCACTATTCCAAATGAATAGGTCAATATTGGTATAGCATAAGTATTTATAGCTTCTGTCTTGCTTCTTGCTGTCAATTCTATTTTCAGTATTTTTGTTTGTCTTTTCTATATTTTTCTTTTAGTTCTTATTTAATATTTGTATTATCTAGTCCTATTTTTTGTTTGTATCCTAGATATTTATAGGCATTGTTTTTTCCATCGTGTCTATGCGGTCACTGTGGTTGTCCAATATGTAATCTTCTTGTTTAGTGTATTTTCCTTGACTATGCTATTTTTCTTACATTTGTCTGTTCCAAAAGCCATATTTATATCATTCCTGAATACTTCTGTTATCTTTAATAATTGGTTGAGTTGTTGATTTGTTGCTGCCAGTAGTTTTAGATCATCCATGTATAGCAAATGTGTGATTTTGTGTTGGTACGTTCCAGTAATATTATATCCATAATTTGTATTATTTAGCATGTTGGATAGTGGGTTCAGAGCAAGGCAGAACCGGAAAGGACTTAATGACTCTCCTTGGTATATTCCACACTTAATCTGTATTGGCTGTGATGTGATATTATTTGAATTTGTTTGGATATTAAGTATGGTTTTCCAATTTTTCATTACTATGTTTAGGAACTGTATCAATTTAGGATCTACTTTGTATATTTCCAATATTTGTAGTAACCATGAGTGGGGTACACTGTCAAAAGCTTTTTGGTAATCAATGTATGCATAGTGTAGCGACCTTTGTTTAGTTTTAGCTTGATATGTCACCTCTGCATCTATTATCAGTTGCTCTTTACATCCTCATGCTCCTTTGCAGCAGCCTTTTTGTTCTTCATTTATAATTTTGTTCTGTGTTTTATGTGTCATTAATTTCTGTGTAATGACTGAAGTTAATATTTTGGGTGATATTTTGCTGGGTTTGCTGTGTCTGCTTGATCTTTAGGTTTCAGGTAAGTTATTCCTTATGTAAGTGTATCTGGGACTGTGTATGGGTCTGCAATGTAACTGTTAAATAATTTAGTTAGATGTGAATGTGTTGAGGTGAACTTCTTTAGCCAGAAATTTTCTATTTTATCTTTTCGAGGGACTTTCCAAATGTGTGTAGAATTAATTGCTTGGGTGACTTCATGTTGCAAAATTATCACTTCAGGCATTTGTGGTATCATCTTTTGTGTCTGTTTCTGCTTGTATCCACCGCGCATGTCTGTTATGTTGTACCGGGTTTGACCATATGCGGCTCCAGAAGTGCTCCATGTCTGTTATGTTTGGTGGATTGTCTATTTTAATATGTGTGTTATCTATTGTCTGGTAAAATTTCTTTAGGTTTGTGTTGAATGTTTGGTTTTGTTTCCTTCTATTTTCACTTTTTTTTGTATCCTCTGAGTCATTTGGCCAGTGCTTGTAATTTCTGCTTCTTTTCATCTAATTGCTCTATCGCTTCTTGTTGTGAGATTTTACCTAACCGTTTTCGTTTTTTGTCTGATATTTCATTTCTTATAAATTGTGTTAGCTGTCCGACGTCTTTTCTCAGTTTTTCTATTCCGATCTGTAGCCTGTGTTGCCATGCTGGTTTTGTGGGTTTCTGTGTTTTGGTTGGTTCTGATCTCTGCCTAGTGTGTATATTTAGTGTAGTGAGTGTTCCTATATAAACCAGTAGTTGTAACTCTTCCACAGTTGTATTTTGATTTATTTTGTTGTGTATGATTGTGTTGATAGTTGTTATTGTTGTTTCGACTTGCGGGTTATTTGGAGGTCTATGCAAGAATGGTCGAATGTCTGTATTTGAGTCTTTGTATTCTATATATGTCAGCTGAAATTTTTCTTCTATATCTAACATGTGTATCACTTTGTATTCTATTAGTGCTTGTTCTGGTGGCTGTCTTAAGATTTCATTTTCCTCTGATTGTTTAATTGATGCGTGTTCTTTGTTTGTTTGCTCTGGGATGTTTGAGTCCATTACTGTATTTTCTTCTTCTTCTGATTGCACATTATTTTGTTTCAGTATTTGTTGTTTGATGTTTTCTAATTCTGACTGGGGTATCCTGTTATTTTTGATTATTACACGGATCTGATCAGCTAGTCATTGTTCTGTTAAAATTTTTAATTCTGGGTATCTGGTAATAAATGTTGTGTATACTTGTGATCTGTATCCAATTGTGTTGGTTCCTAAGTTTGTTGCTTGGTAATAACAGAACATGAGGTGTCGGTTAACTTCATCTGATCATCTCATCCTCTGTCTTTGTTTTCCTTCTAGGGTGGTTGCAGGAAGCATATATCCTGCAAAACACCTCTATTTGGGTTTAAATAATTTTCCGTGTGGCTAGCAGTGTCGTTACCATTGTGGATGGGCATAGGGTTCAAGCGTCATCCCCAACCATGACAGCACTTGTCCGAGGCTTCATTAGTTCTGTCCTGAACCAACTAATCACACTATTAGTGGTTTGTTCTTTTCGTCGCCTTTTACGACTGGCAGAACATACATGAGGCCTATTCTTTTCCCGGGCCTTCATGGGTTTTTATTATTATTATTATTATTATTATTATTATTATTATTATCACTGCATCAGTCCTGTCTGGTTAGGATCCTATACTGTGCAGCAGTACTCCAAAAGTGGACAAGTGTGGTGTAGGCAGCCTCTTTGGTAGATAAGTGTTCCGCCAGTCAAACACAGTCTTTGGTTGGCTTTTCCCACAACATTTTCTGTGTGATTGGTCCAGTTTATGTTGTTTGTAATTGTAATCCCTAGGCATTTAATTGAATCGGCAGCCATCAAGTTCACACAATTTATTGTGTAACTGAAATTTGATGGAATTTTTTAGTACTCATGTGGAGGACCTCACAATTTTTCTCTTTTTTGTGGTGAAATAATAAGCAGCCAATCACGTACAAGACAGAAGGTTTATTTAAAGCCGTTGACCATGGTTTCAACATCTGCTACTACATATAGGTACCCAGCTAGCTACACAGTAAGTCTGAATAATTTTCGTATCCGTGATGAGTTACTATTGTTCCTGTATATACATCTTAACATGTATCCACTGTTAACCTGGTAAGGTTGTAACTAATATTCTTCTGAAGGAGACGTTTTTATAAATGATGAAACAATGGTCAAAGGGTTTAAATAAACCATCCATTTTGCATCTGATAAGCTGTTTATTACTTCCTCATGAAGATTTCTTTCTGTCGTTGCTGCTCCAGCTGTGTGATGCACAAAATTAAAAAACAAATTCTTTTTATTGTTCAGGGTCAATTGCCACTTTTTGCGTCATGAAGATATCTTATGTAAATCATTTTGTAATTCTTCTTTGATCTTTTGATGAGTTTACCAGAGGATAAATGACAGTATCATAGGCAAACAGTCTAATAGGTCTGCTCAGATTGTCTCCTAATTGTTTAGATTAAGAATAGCAGAAGGCCTTTAACAATTCCTTGGAGTACCACAAATATAACTTCAGTTTTACTAGATGATTTTCCATCAGTTACTGACAACTGTGACTTGTCTGACGAGAAATTGTGAATCCAGTCACACAGCTTTAATGATACTCTAATTGGCACACGATTTGATTAGATGTCACTTATGAGGAACAGTGTTTAAAGCCTTCTGGAAATCTAGAACTATGTAATCAGGTTGAGAGTCCATGTCTATAGCACTCATTACTAAGAGATAAAGAGCCAGTTTTGTTTCATAAAAATTATATTTTCTGAATCCGTGCTAGTTATGTGTCAATAGGTGATTTCTTCAAGGTATTTCATAATGTTGAAACACATTATACAATCCAGACTCCTAATATGAATCAATATCAGTGATATGGGACCATAATTTAGTGGATTACAACTATCTCATATCTTTTTATTAATGTGACCTGTGTAACTTTCCAGTCTTTGGGTACAAATCTTTCATAATGTGAGCAATTGTTTATGATAGCTAAAAATGGAGCTATTTCATCAGCATTCTCTGAAAGGAACCTAATTGGTACACAATCTGGACAGGTAGCCTTACCTTTATGAAGTGACTTAAGTTTATTTGCTTCAAGGAGGATATCAACTAGCAACTTAACTTGTGTTGGCAGCTGTCTGTGATTTGAATACTGTTTTGTTTGCTGCATCTTTTTGTGAAAGAATTTCTTGAGTGGTGCTGTCATTGCTATCACACTGTTAAGGCATTGATGGTGTCTTGCCACTGACGTACTTTATATCTTTGGATTTTTTGCCAGATTTCAAGACAGAGTTTGTTTGTGGAAACTACGAAAACCATCCCGCATTGAAGTTGGCTAAGTTTAAGGCATCTGTAAACCACTGCCAGTCTTGGAGATTTTATGTTCTTTTAGCTATAGTATTTGTCAAGTATTTTGCGTAAAAATGGAATTAAAAATAACTGTGCACTTGCCACTCTCTTGCAATATTGTAGACAAGAAAAAAAGAAGTTAAAACAAAAACAATAAATTTAAACAACTTTAGTAAAAAGGTAATACAGATAGATACAATTAATGGAATATACAAAGTTTAAAGAATATGTACAATGCACGTAGAGTGTAACTATATGCCACATATTGGGTCTAATAGCAACAAATAGACCTGATGTCTTTGAGGATATTCACATCAAAATTGGTGTCAGTGACCATGACACGGTTGTGGAAACAGTGTTTACCAAAATACAAAGGACAACTAAAACAAGCAGAAAGACATATATGTTCAGAAAACTAGATAAAAAAATCAGTAATGCCATATCTCAACGAGCAACTTGAAACTTTCAGCACAGGGCTGGAGCATGTAGAGGAGATATGGCTCAAGTTGAAAAGAACTGTTGACCAAGCACTGGATACATATGTACCCAGTAGAAAAGTCCATAATGGGATGGAACCTCCATGGTATGCAGTCAGTGTAAAGAAACTTCTAAAGAAACAGAGATTACTGCATAATAGGTTTAAAACAAAGCATATGGCTATTGATAGAGAGATGCTGAATGAAAAGAGAGCAATATGGGATGCCTTGAATGACTACCATAGCAGAATATTGCCAAATAATTTTTCACAGAACCCAAAGAAATTCAGGTCATATATAAAGGCATGAAAATGAGGGTAGCAAAGCAGAAGCTGGAACGCTTAACTCCATTTTCAACACAGGAGAATTGCCCCAATTTAATTCTCATACCACCAAAAAGATGACTGAAATAAGTGTTAGTGTGAGTGGTGTTGAGAAATAACTAAAATCATTAAAATTGAACACATCTCCAGGCCCCAATGGAGTCCTTGTCAGGGTCTATACTGAATTTGCGGCTGAGTTAGCCCCTCTTCTAACTATAATCTATTGTTGATCCCTTGAACAGAAATTCATGTCCACTTCGTGGAAAAAAGCACAGGTCGCACCTGTCTACAAGAAGGGTAGTAGAAGTGCTCCACAAAACTAAAGTCCAATATCCTTGATGTCAATTTGTTGTAGAATCTTATAACATATTCTGAGCTCAAATGTAATGAGGTATCTTGAACAGAATGACCTCCTCAGTGCCAGCCAGCATGGATTTTGAAAACATCTATCATGTGAAACCCAGCTAGCGCTCTTCTCACATGACATATTGAAAGCTCTCGATCAAGGCAACAAAGAAGATGCAGTTTTCTTGATTTCCAAAAAGCATTTGACTCAGTACCACACCTATGCTTAATGTCAAAAGTATGATCATATGAGGTATCAAGTGAATTTTTTGACTAGATTGATGACTTTTTGGTGGGGAGGACACAGCACATTATCTTGGATGGAGAGTCATCGTCAGATGTAGAAGTAACTTCAGGTGTACCCCAGAGAAGTGTGTTGGGACCCCTGGTGTTCATGTTGTATATTAATGACCTTGCAACAATGTTAATAGTAACATCAGGCTTTTTGCAGATGATGCGATTATCTACAGTGAATTAATATCCGAAAGAAGCTGCATAAATATTCAGTCAGATTTTGATAAGATTTCAAAGTGGTGCAAAGATTAGCCACTTGCTTTAAATGTTCAGAAATGTAAAATTTTGCACTTCACACACACACACACACACACACACACACACACACACACACACACAAAGGGGGGGGGGGGGATTGATTACAAATCATTCATGCAAACCATCCTAGAATATTGCTCAAGAGTGTAGAGCACATACCAAATAGAACTAGCAGGGGATATTGAACACATACAGAGAAGGGCAGCATGAATGGTCACAGGTTTGTTTTATCCATGGGAGAGTGTCACAGAAATACTGTAGAAACTGAACTGGAAGACTCTTGAAGATAGATATAAACTATCCCGAGAAAGTCTATATTAACAAAGTTTCAAGAACTGGCTTTAAATGATGACTCTAGGAATATACTACAATCCCCTACATATTTCTCACATAGGGATCATGAGACTAAGATTAGAATAATTACTGCATGCACAGAGGCATTCAAACAATCATTCTTCCCATGCGCCATACATGAATGGAACAGGAAATAATAACTGGTACAATGGGACGTACCCTCTGCCTTGCACCTCATGGTGATTTGCAGAGTATAGATGTAGATGTAGTTGAAGGTGTGCTGTCCCCTGTTGCCATAGTACTCAAGCTTGTTAAAAGAATTCTGCAGTTTACCACGTCTAAAGATTTAGTCAAGTCTAAAAGTGTACCTGCTGTTTCCTGTTTTTGATCAATAGCTTTTAAAACAGTGGTTATGCATTCATAGATTGCCATGTCAGTTGATTTCATAGTTTGAAAGCCATGGTTAATACTACATTTTTGTTCATAAACCTTACTAACGTATTGCACATTATTTTTTCCAATATTTTTGAAAAACAGGTTGTTATTGGAATGAGGCAGTTGTTTATTGCTTTATCTTTGTCACCAGCTTGAATATATGAATAACTTAGAATGCTTCTAGCTGATCAGGAAAAATGCATGACACTAATAAGTAGTTACACATATGAGTGAGGGTGTCAATTATATGTTAGAGGGAAAGCTGTAAGATTCTGCTGGGTATAAGCTGTACTAAGTAGTATTGAAAGAGTGAGGAAGTGTTGGCCACACTGAAACGGACCCTCTGATACTGAAACAGGCTGAAAGAAGTATTAACTACAATAAAAAACTTTAATTTTGCATCAAGCAGAATATGGAGGTTCACATTTCATAAATCTATTGTCTTGTAACATTCACCTCCTTCGAGGTGAAAGAATAAATATTACATGCAGATTGAGCATTGATTTCTTAAAATAACCATTTAATCTGAAGGACATAATCCGTATCACTTCAGACACAGGGGTTACCTTCATAGTCTTGGATGTCATTGAATTTAGCATATGTTAAAATTCAGGAGTAAGTAAGAAACACGTGTCTTTTTTTTTGTTTTCTCCAAAACAATTCCTGCCCCGAGATACAGGCCTCCAAAGATGACACTGCGAACACCATTTCGAAGATGAGAATTTCAGAAAATTTTTTATAATGCTGTATATCTGTAACAGTTCTAGATATTTGGTTAGAGTTTTTTTTTTTTTTTTTATTTGAAAGATAATTGCTTTATGATTACAATGGTATTCTCCGTTTGAACATATCTGTCAAAGTTCCTTTACTGTCGCCTTTTGAGTTTATTTTTATAATTTACAGAAAACTGTTTTTTTTTTTTTTTTTTCAAAAATGCCAATCTAGAAAAGTTTGATTTTTTCTGTTGAGTAGTACCATGTACTGTGTTCTCTGTAAAGGAGAGCTTCCACTTTCAAGTTGGACAGGTTTTATTTTAAAACATCATTTTTTTGAAACTTACAAGAGTAATGCAGGTCTTCACTGAAGTTGTTTCTTACTAATTTCTTTGTTACAATGTTAATTTCTATTGTCTTTGTTACAGTTATGTCTTATCACTTTCTTTGTTGCAGCTGTTTCTTTTCACTTTCATTGTTGCAGATATTTCTTACACTTTGTTGTAGTTTCTTGTCACTTTCTTTGTCGCAGTTGTTCATTCCAGGTTTCTGTATTGTAGTTGTTCAGTGTTAATTTGTTTACTGAAGAGGCTTCTAAGAAATCTGAGACCATCCTGTGAGTTTTTTGTTTTTGTGAGGAATTTGCCAGTTGACACAGTTGCAGTGGGTTAAAAAAAAAAGACTTTGTTCAGGTTAGGAATAAGTGTTCTCATTTGAAGACTATTTCAAAGTGAAGATGTTTCCAGTGATGACTTTTTGTGTTCCAAATGTTTTGACAGAATAACAGCAATGATAGTATCGGAACAAGGTGAAGCCTCCCACGGTGCATATGATGCAGATTTTGCACCAATAGAGGAAGCATTAAATACCCTGAATCAGTCAACTACAGAGGTAGGTGTTAATCTTGTTAAGAAACTATGGTCAGTGAAGTTGAGTCATAAGATTTATGCATCAAGGAAGTGCAGGGAAATTACTAAAGCTATGGATGAATACACGGCAGCAAAACTGACCCCACTCTTCAAAGTTGATATTCCATCTTCAGAAGAAAATGAACCAACGCATTCTTGCACCTTTTGTCGGGAATTTTTCACAAATATCAATTCAGCTGTCGAATATTGTGCATCCTACAGTGAAAAGGTGCAAGTTTTAACTGTTACTCAAAAGACAGTTTGAAAGAAAACAGTTTTGAACCAAGTTCCATCTGTATCAAAGTACATGGTAGATAAATCAAGAAATGTGAGGTCTGTAAAAGGAGTTTTTGGAAGACCAGATCCCTATTGTGGTCATCCTCCAGGAACAGCTTAAGTTCAAATAGTGCAGTCATTTTATCTGGTAGATAAATCGGACTGTTCTTGTCAGAGTGCCAACAAAAAAGAAACTATAACTGCAACAGTTGAAGGTCGAAAAGTTGTGAAAGTGAAGAGGTACATGACTCGCAGTATTAAAGAAACTTTTACAATTTATAAGAGCAACTATACAACTTCACATATTGGAAGATCAAAATTTTATGCATTACAAACTAAGTGGGTAGTTCAACACCTACCTAGAGATGTCTGTTTATGCATTTACCGTGCGAATTTTGAACTTTATTTGGTAACTTTGAAGAACTTACTGGAGCATGTGACTTATGACACCTTGGTTGGGCACGTGAAGTCACTAGTAGTCTGTGATGTAAAGTGAGAGACGTGTTTGTTTCAAGAATATGGTGACTGCTCTGGCAAGAGAGGACTGTCTTTACAGACACTTGGCCTGGAAGACGTAGCAGATAACTCTGCAGAAGTTACATATGCGACATGGGAGGAAAATAAACTAATTGAGGAAACTGTTGCCTTTGACAGTTTCCTTGATGAACGTGATAAATAGTCAGTGAAAGCAGTAACACACCAGCATCTGATGAAATTGCAACTACAGTACGTTGCAGCAGTGAAAGGGTGTGTAGAGGCTGAACAACTATGTTTAGTGCTTCACTGTGATTTTGCTGAGAACTGGTCTGTAATTCTCCCACAAGAAGTACAGGGGTATCATTGGAGTAATCATCAGGTTTCAATTTTTATAGGAGTGACATATTTTCAAAACGAGACCACAATTGTTGCAGTTATAAGCGATGGCACAGGACATGACTCTGCACATGCTTTACTAGCAATGCACAAAATTCTTCAACTGCAAACAGGGGCAGAGAACACCATAATTATTTCTGATGGTGCTCCTAGTCATTTTAAAATTCGTTACCAGCTGTTTGAATTGAGTAATTTGCTTGTGCCAGCTGAGGTGGGCATACAGTGCTACTGGTCATGGGAAGGGGTCTTGTGATGATGTATGAAACCTGCTGAAGCACTGTGCTACAAGACATAATCTTTCCAGACCAAATACAGCTGTAATTCAGAATGCTGAGGATTTTATGAAAGTCGTGAAATCTTACACATCCACAGCTCTCATTCTTTTGTCCAAAAAGGAAATCAAAGAATTCCGTTAGCAGAAAAAAGATGACTGGTCCGAACAAACTACTCCTTTGAAAGGAATTCAGAAGACACATTTTTTTACTCAAAGTGATGGGCGAACTGTTTTTGCATGCACTTTACAGAGCAAGAAAGAAGAAATTTCATTCGTTCGGCCATCACCTCAGGAACAGCAGGATAATATTCAGATTCACAACCTGAGAAGGGGGAGTTTGTGGTGTGTGTGTGTGTATGACAGTGACTGGTGGATTGCAGAGATTATAGACATCAGTTATGACTTAAACGAAATTGTAGTGAACTTTATGCTACCACATGGAGCAGCTGCTGGATATAGGTTTCCAGCTGAAGGACAGCAACAACGCCATCAGTGCTCATTTCCTGTTCATAACATTTTGAAAATTGTAGGTGCTCTAGTTCCTATTGGTTCAACAGGAAGGCATCACTCTATATCAAAGGAAGATACTGACACAGTGGAACACATTTTTAGTTCATTGACTGACTAATTTCAGTACAAAACATAGTGCACAGAAGTTGTATAAATTAAAACCTTTAAGTCTTTGGACCTTACATGTGGAGAAGTGGAAGAGGCATTGGGCAAGATGAAGGGAGGGAAGTCGCCAGGTCTGGATGAGCTAAGTGTAGAGGTGGTGAGAGCAGCAGGAGAGGTGGGGATACCATGGCTATATCGAGTAATGAAAATTGTGTGGAGACAGAAGATGATTCCAGAAGACTGGAAGAAGGAAATAATTGTCCCGATCTTTAAGAAGGGAAATAGAAAAGAGTGCAAGAACTATCGGGGGATAACATTGATGAGTCATTGTGCAAAGATTTTTGAAACAATTTTGGTGGCATGAGTTCGGGCAAAATTAAAAGGAAGAATGAGAGAAGAGCAACATGGCTTCAGAACAGGAAGGTCCACGACGGATCTAATTTTTGCTGGATGACAATGATATGGAATAGATCTATTAATGACCTTCATGTTACATTGAAAAAGTGTATGATAGTGTACGTAGAAGTAAAGTGTGGAAAGCCTTGGAGAACAGAGGAGTAGTAAAACAGATTATTTGGAGGATAAGGGAAATGCATCATGGAAGTGTGAGCTGTGTGAAAGTGGGAGGAGAGAGATCAGCTTGGATTGAACAGAGGAATGGCTTGAGGCAGGGAAGTGCACTTTCACCATTACTCTTTATTGTAGTGATGGATTTTATAATGAATACAGTAGCACAAGTGATTGGTGAAAGGAAGATGAAAGCTATAGTGTTTGCAGATGATCTGATGATTTGGGGGGATAAGGAGCAGGAAGTACAAGAGCAGAATGAAATATTAACTCTGCAGCAGAGTGTGTGCTGATATGAAACTTCCTGGCAGATTAAAACTGTGTGCCAGACCGAAACTTGAATTAGGGACCTTTGCCTTTTGCGGGAAAGTGCTCTACCAACTGAGCTACCCAAGCACGACTCACGCCCCGTACTCACACCTTTAACTCTGCCAGTACCTCGACTCCTACCTTCCAAACTTCGGAGAAGCTCTCCTGCATACCTTGCAGAACTAGCACTCCTGGAAGAAAGGATATTGCGGAGACATGGCCTAGCTGCAGCCTAGGGTTGTTTCCAGAATGAAATATTCACTCAGCAGTGGAGTGTGCGCTGATATGAAACTTCCTGGCAGATTAAAACTGTGTGCCAGACTTACTCGAACTCGGGACCTTTGCCTTTCGCGGGCAAGTGCTCTACCAACTGAGCTACCCAAGCAAGACACAGTTCGAGTCTCAGTCCGGCACACAGTTTTAATCTGCCAGGAAGTTTCAGTACAAGAGCAGTTGGACATATGGGAACGAACAGTACAAGAATATGGAATGAAATTTAGTATAAGTAAGAGTGAGATGAAGGAGGGAGGAACAGTGGGAATAACAGTTGATGGGGAATGATTGAGGAGAGTGGAAAGTTTCAGGTACCTAGGAAGCCTGATACAGGAAGATGGAAAAAACAACAGAGAAATAAACGAGCGGAGAGAAAAGCAGAAGCAGTAAGGAAGAGTGTCAGAAACCTGATATGAAGCAATGATGTACCCCATAGCAGTAAAAAGGTTATATACCAGTCATACTATGTCCCGATCCTGACATATGCATCAGAACCCTGGGTTATGAAAGGAAGAGATAAAAGCAAGGTACCAGCTAGTGAGATGAAATTCTTGAGAAACAATATTGGAGTGACAAAGATAGACAGGTTAAGAAATGAGAGGATCAGAGAGTTAATGAAGGTGGAACCATTACGGGAGGGGATAGAGAAATCAAGGTTGAGATGGTATGTACACGTTAAGAGAATGGAGGAGAAGGGGATACCCAGGAGGATACACGAGATGAAACTGGAAGGAAAGAGACCGAGAGGAAGACCGAGAGACAGATGGCTGAAAGGAGTAGAGGAATGCATCCAGAAGAAAAGAGAAGACTGGACCAAGATGAAGACGGAGAGATGGTGGCAAGACAGAAGACGATGGAGAGGCCTATGTTCCTTACAAACTTGGCCAGAGGCTGGAAACAGTCCAAGATGATGATGATGAAGTCTTTGGACCTTTCACATACATTTTGGAATCATTTAAAATGCTTGAAAAATGAGTCTATTACTCATCTTTCAAAACTAAAATTATGTTAAATAAGGCTAGATTTTGATTTTTATGAGCCTGTTGTGTGATAATGTGGTAATGAAACAGATTTTATGTATGGCAAAAAATTCAATTGTTTATAAAACCTGTTCAACCTAAAAGTGGAAGCTGTCCTTTTCAGAGAATAATAGGACTAATATTGTACTAATCAACAGAAAAAAATCAAAATTTTATGGATTGGCATTTTTGAAAAAAAAATTTCCATAAATTCTAGAAAAAGTTCAGAACATTATAGTAAAAGAACTTTGACAGATAAGTCCAAATGGAGGATTTCTTTGTGATCATAAAGCAATTACCTTTCAATTAAAAAAAACCAACAGAATAATCTAGAACTGTTCCAGAGATACAGCATTTCAAAATTTTTTCCAAAATTAGCATCTTCAGAATGGTATGCGCAGTGTCATCTTTGGAGGGCTGTATCTTGGAGCAGAAATTTTTTTGGAGAAAACAAAAAAATACATGTTCCTTACTCAGTCATTCATTTTAACATATGCTAAATTCAACAACATCTGAGACTATGTAGGTAAGATTTTTTCCTAGCCTGCCTGAAATGATATGTACTATGCCGAACCTTTCATTTACAGATCATTTTGACGGATGCCAGCCACTGGCTAGATTGGAGTGGACAAACAACCTGTCATTCTGGTTCAGTGTAGTTCAGCCTTGTTCATGTGTTACATGAGGAATAGAATGAGTCTAAACAAACTGTATTGTAGCTAACTCTTACATTGTAATACATACTGCAAAATCTTTAACATATCCTAAACCGGGGACAAATAAATCAGTAAATTCCATGCATAAATTCTCAATTCCTTCGTTCAACACAACTGGGGAAATCTGTTCATGTACCAAGAAACCATACTGATTAAAAGAATCTTGTCCAAATATCTATAGAGCATTTGTGAGCAGCAGTACCAAAAAGGTTATGTTCCTGTAAATGTGTTGGTAGATTACTGGGACTGTGGACTGACCTTTAATTGGATTTGAACTTCCTTCGACCTCATGACAGCCTGTGAGGTACCAACTTCGGAATCCCTATGGCAGATAAGTTTGTCAATGCGTCAGTGAGAGGGTTCTTCCAATATCAACCAGGAATTGCCTCTTTGGCCCAGAATAAGTAAGTAAATAAATAATATGTGAGGCCTACCCATTGTCAGATGCCACTGTATGTCAGTGCATCGTTCTGCTCGAAACAAGGTACATGACAGATGACAAGAGACTGACAAACTGAACAAAAATGACTGAACTTCTAGTAGCAGAAATATTGAGCCCACTTCTGTCCAAAGTTCTGGTGAGAATGTGTGACAAAATTACTGGATCATCACAAAAGATAGTTGTGGTGAGGAACCAAGGAAATATGACTTGTTGATGTACCTGTTGGCAGTGATGCAGAATTCAGGTGAGCTGAGCTTATATTGTAAGACTTACACTGAAGAGTCTAAAGAACTGGTACACCTACCTAATATTGTGTAGGACCCCCGCGAGCACACAGAAGTACCACAACATGACATGGCATGGACTCGACTAGTGTCTGAAGTAGTGCTGGAAGGGATTGGCACCATGAATCCTACAGGACTGTTCATAAATGGAGATCTCTTCTGAACATTATGTTGCAAGGCATCGCAGATATGCTCAATAATGTTCATGTCTGGGGAGTTTGGTGGCCAGCGGAAATGTTTTAAACTCAGAAGAGTGTTCCTGGAGCCACTCTGTAGAAATTCTGGACAGGTGGGGTGTCACATTGTCCTGCTGGAATTCCAAAGTATGTCAGAATGCACAACGGCACGTATGGATGCAGGTGGTCAGACAGGATGCTTATGTGCATGTCACCTGCCTGTGTTGTATCTAGATGTATTAGGGGTCTCATATCACTCCAACTGCACATGCCCCACACTATTACATAGCCTCCACCAGCTTGAACAGTCCCATGCTGACATGCAGGGTCCATGGATTCATGAGGTTATCTCCATACCTGTGCACATCCATGCGCTTGATACAATTTGAAGTGAGACTTGTCCAATCAGGCAACATGTTTCCAGTAATCAACAGTCCAACATAGGTGTTGATGGTCCCAGGCAAGGCATAAAGCTTTGTGTTGTGTAGTCATCAGGGGTACATGAGTGGGCCTTTGGCACTGAAAGCCCATATTGATGATGTTTCGTTGAATGGTTTCATGCTGATACTTGATGAGTGCCCAGCACTAAAATCTTCTGCAATTTGCAGAAGGGTTGCACTTCCGTCACATTGAACAATAATCTTCAGTCTTCGTTGATCCCGACCTTGCAGGATCTTTTTTCGCCTGCAGCAATGTCAGAGATTTGATGTTTCACTGGATTCCTGATATTCATGATACACTCATGAAATTGTCGTACGGGAAAATCCCCACTTCATCACTACCTTGGAGATCCTGTGTCCCATTGCTTGTGTGCCGACTATAACACCACGTCCAGACTCACTTAAATCTTGATAACCTGCCATTGTAGCAGCAGTAACTGATCTAACAACTGCGCCAGACATTTATTGCCTTGTATAGGCGTTACCGACTGCAGTGTTGCATTCTGCCTATTTACATATCCCTGTATTTTAATACACGTACCTATACCAGTTTCTTTGGCACTTCAGTGTATATGTGTGATTTGGGGAGTGGCCAGACGACTTGTGTTGTGTACGTTCCATGGTAGGACGAGGTACCAGAGCTAGATGTGTCATGACCAGGACCTGACTGTTCATTATGACCATATGCTGACAGCACTGAAGATGCTGTTCTAATGCCTGAGCTGATTCATTACTTTATGCCAAAACTTCAGATAATGGTGGGTTTCACTAGCATAATGCTTGCACTCGAACCTCTTTATCTGAGGCTTTTTTTTATGATGCAATCATGAATCTTGGAGCCTGCATAAGATTGTCCCCACTGAGGACTCTTGCAAACAGATCCACAGTATTGACTTCAGTGTTACATTTTGTCACCCAGTCTGAGTAGGATTGTGGCAGGAACTTCTATACTTGAAGCATCTGCAAGTGTGCTGCAACTACATGTGTATGTTTGCTACAGTATTGCAGACATCAATTCACAAGTACTGACAAAGTGTGGAGTATTGGAGTTCTGCAGAGAGCACAATTTGTGAAGAAAACTATTCTCTGAGAAGACCAAGCAAAAAGCAGTGTCTGCTGAACCATTGGGTTCATTTCCCAGTGTACATCAAAAAGATGATGAGGGTATTTCTGATAGTTCTCTCATTAAAAGGGGGTAATGGGGTCACTGATGATATTGCCTGCAATGCAATTGGAGAAGTTTCCTCTGTTCCTGTTAGTTTTATAGCAGTTCCAACAACATTTGTTGCGTGGTAAGTCCATGTTGTAGAGGAGTCCATGTAACACAGTTTATTGCAACACATGACAAAACATATTTGAAGCACTGATAAAAGTATACTGACACTGTTAACTGAGACTAGCCTAATCATCGACAGAGTAAATAACAGGCCCTGTCAGAATCAGTATCTACTTTGTTAACTGTTCCACATCAATAATCGTAGTAAGATTAGTTTCCATGTGGCATCTGAACAGTATATGGCTGGAGTAAGCAAACCGACTCTATGACCTGGGTTGCCTTCTTTATAGGGTGTGCTATAGTTATTGTGGTGATGCTGCCTTCAGAAAAAAATTAAAATAAATAAGAGAGCAATACTGTTTGCAGCACTGTCTGTGTCAGTACTGGCCACCACATTTACAGTGGAAGATTATGTAAGAGGAATTTCAGTCTCCGCATTCTCTGAATTTCTTGACTGTCCTCCTCATCACAATGTCACAGCTTTCTACGTCGATCTCTAGATGTGTTCTGAAGTGTCCATTTCCCTTAGTCCATCATCCAGTTTGAGAGGATGACTTGTGCTTAAAATATTAATTGGCATTGCAGGAACACAATGGTTCCGCCAGTTTAGCATATTTATTTATTTTCTCTGAATTCATGAATTGGACAAATGTATGATGTATAATGGAGAGTACGTTAAAGGTGACAAAGTTCTGAAATTTTTTTTTTTTTAAATTACTGCACCATGTGCACCTCATCATTTTACGTGCATTCATTCTGATTGTAATCATCACCACAAACTGTAATTTGGTTGTAGTTTCGGATATCTAAAGAAGGACAATCAGTTAACTACATTTTATATTTAGTTGCACATTGTGTTTAGATAGCCATAGTGTATGTGTGAATGCTTGATTGCTACATTGCTTTCTTTTACCTGCTCTGGGCTTGTATTAGTCTGGTTAAAAGATTTTTTCCATTACAGGCTTGTACCAGAATCCACAACCAGGTCCATCATCTGCTTATAGTTGCTACAACCCACCAGTTGGATATCCTCATGATAGTCAGATTAGGTAAGAAAAGCAATTGTTGCAAGGTAGATTAAAACAAGGCCTGTTACATTTTCTTAAATACGCTGTCCAAAAGAAAGTGAAGCAACCAGAAGATGACTTTATTAATCTTTGGCCACCATGTATAGCCTTCATCTTGCCTACATAACATAGATATACTTAATTACACGATTATGGATGTTTAGTAAATGTTTTAAATTTTATCACATGTTCACCATCTGTACCTCAAAAAATTCTTTTATGTAAGAGAATGTATTTTCAGCCAACCATTTATATGTTTTTTTAAAAATAATTTAGACAACATGGACCATGCTGAGGGGTGGTAGTTTGTTAGTGCCCTTTTAGGGTGCTTACTCTGGGGGAATTGGGCTGCTTTTACCAGTCTCTGTCTCGGAATACCTATACTAATTTTCCCCTCCATGTTGTGCTGGTGTCTATAGACTCTTATAAAAATTCTTTTGCATTCTGTTTAATGTATAGCAACGAGACATACATTTATTTTTCTTAAAACAGGTTGGTTTTATTTAGGATTCCAATGCACCATATTATTCCCCACTCTTTCACCGCAAAACTCTATTTTTCAACATAATCTCCATCCAGTGTAACAGCCTTATGTCATCATACTGGGAGGGCCTGTTTATCCACATGGTACTACATTACTGGTCGACATTGGAGCCAACATCTTGCTAATGAATAACCTCCTCATCATCCATGCACTGCTTCCTGCGGAGTGCATCTTTCATTAGGCTAAACAGGTGGATGTCGGAAGGTGTGAGATCCGGGTTGTAGGGTGGATGAGGAAGAAAAATCCGATGAAGTTTCTTGAGCTAATGTCAGGTGCACAGACTTGGGTGAGGCCTTGCATTGTCATGGAGAAGAAGTTCGTTTGCATTTGTGTGATGATGAACACACTGAGTTGTCTCTTGAATTTCCTGAGGGTAGCTCAGTACACTTCAGAGTTGATGGTTGCACCATGAGACGGGACATTAAACAGAATAATCCTCCCCTCCCCACAAGAGTCACCATGACTTTACCTGCTGAGGGTGGGGCTTTGAACTTTTTCTTCGGAGGAGAGGTGGTGTGGCATCACTCCATGGACTGCTGTTTTGTTTCCAACATGAAGTAATGATCCCACGTTTCATTGCAAAAACTTTCACAATCAACCTTGTAATGTGAAAGCAATTCCACGTAGATGATGGTCCTTCATTGCTCTTTATGGTCCTCTGTTAGGTGTGACTACCCCAGCTGGTGGATGAGCTACCAACAGAGACACTGAGCGGAGCAGTGAGATGTTTGAGTGAGATTCATTGAGCATCATGAATGAGAGTGTCTGCAAGTTCCAAGATTGCAGGAGTCACAGTTGTATGTGGTTGGCTGGCACCCAGGAGATCAGACAGGTTTGCACGACCTTGTTGTGATGATAATAGATGCCTCGCCCAGAAACTCTTGATGAACATGCTGAAGTAGTTTTTTCAATTTCCTGAGAGGTTAGCACAGTACTTCAGAGTTAATTGTTGCACCATGAGTGGGGACATCAAACAGAATAATCCCTTCAGAGTCCCAGAAGACCGTCACCATGACTTTACTGGCTGAGGACCAGTTTGTTCATTGCCAGGTATCTGTAGACGTTCTGCAAATGCCTACGAATATCTATAATGCTCTGGTTTCCGCTTTTTCTTACACCATTTTGAAGACAGATTTACAGTAGTGATATTTTTGCCACATGGACTCATGGTGAGGCTGACCTTTTAAAATTCCTTGACTCTCTAAATACTTTCTCCCAATTAAATTTCACACGGTCTATTTTGAATCCCACGTCACTTTCCTTGATGTTGATCTCATCCTCACTGTAGGCCAGCTACACACTTCTATCCACATTAAACCTACTAACAAACAACAGTACTTATATTTTGACATCCTTCCCATGTCAAATGTTTCCTCCCATACAGCCTTAGCATTCAAGGGAAATGTATTTGTTCGGATGAAGACTCTTTACAGCAATACACCACCATGACTGCCACCAACTTATCAGTAAGGATAAATGTGCATAGGCAGAGGGTGTGGATTGGAAAAACACAATTTTCTGTTGCAGAGCATGCCCTACAACATGACAGTCATGACCTCGGTGCCTGTTTCATCACACACACCGTCTCGACTCTTCCCTCAGACACCAGAACTCTGCAGGTGGGAACTAGCACTACAACCAGTCCTTGGTTCTTGCCATGCACCTGGCCTTCATTTCACATTAATTTCTTCTGTCTCAGCATTTCTTCACAGTAACTACTCGTTTCTTCACTCCATTTTAGTTTTCTACATCTTTCATTTTTGGAACTGTCTATTTTTTGCCGTCCCCCTCCCACCTCTGTTACATACAATGCACTTTGCTTTTCATTCTTATTAACTCATGCACAATGTTTTAGTGGTAATCTCTGTCATGCATATTACCCTGTCTTCCACCTTTAAGCTCTCAGGTTTTCAAATCTCGTCCAGTGCAATCTGCAGCACTTAGTCTTTCCTTCTCATCCCACCTGGTAAGTCTTCCCTGTCCCGAGGTTCTGGGTAACTTTTCCGAACTCTACCCCTTTTCCTAAACCTCTCCAGTTCCCTTCCCTTCACATATCTTCCTTCGACTTCAACCCTTCTGCCAGAAGGAGCCACTGGCTCCGAAAACTTGCATAAGTAAAATTTATTTTGTATGTGTATTCTCCTGCCTCCGTCGTGAGTTGATTTTTTTTTATCTATGCAATTACATTAGATTTACAATAGTAAGTGTATAAAGTTTTCTAAACAGAGGCTGACAGTGCTTTCTTGGTCCAGCCCTATACATTTCTCTTATGGCTTATTTTTTGTATCTTTGCAGTATCACTTGTATGATAGAGTGCTCTCATGGCAGCAGTCCATAAGATATGTGAGACAGGCACATTCCGAAATAAGTCAGTCTTAAATATTCTGAAGTAACTAAATCTCTCAGTTTCCACATTAGGTGTGTTACACCTGACTTTTTTGCAGATAAAATTGATGAGTTCTCACCAGGTCATCTTGAAGTTAAAATGGAATCCTGAAAGTTTCACCATTCTGCTTTCTATTTCATAAAAAGGACAGATTGCCCCTCATCATATAGAAGAGATGTTGAGTTGCAGATAGGCACAGCACAAAGAATGACATATGTGTGTGCTTCCAGACAAAGGGCCTTCTTCTAAGTGGAAAACACACACACACAACTTACACATATGACCACTGTATCTGGCCGTTGAGGCCATACTGCGAGCAATTGCACCTGAAGGGAGAAGCAGTCTGAGTGGTGGGGGTATGGAGGATGGTTGGGCGAGGAGGGGGAAGGATAGCAGTGAGTGGGGGAGGGTGCAGTGCTGCTCCTTAGAGCTGCTAGGTGCAGTCAGAAGGTTTGAGGGGAGAGGGGGCAGTGGTAAAGGAGAGAAGGGTGCAGCTGCTTGCAGTCTGGCCTCAGTGGTCAGAGACAGTGATTATGTGAAAGTGAATTGTGCTTGAAGGAATGTATGTGTTTCCTGCTTTAGAAGAAGGCCTTTTGGCCAAAAGCTCACATTTATAGCAGTCTTTTTGCTGTGCCTGTCTGTGACGTAACGTCTCCTCTGTATGGTGAGCAACAATCTATTCTTTTCATAACATTTCATTATTTGGTCCTGGATTTTACATTGTTCTACTTTTCATGTCATTAGATAACCGTTAAAGAAGATGGTGGGTTTTGGCCGGGTTGCGCAGAATTTTGTTAGAGGGAAACCATTTCACTGCAGCATCTAGTGATTCCAGTGACATTTGTTGTAATACTGAGCTGGCTTGATTATTTGTAGTTATTGTTGTGTCATCAGCATAGCAGGTCGTAGATGTGGCAAATTTTAGACTGAAATAATGAAAAAGAATGGTTCAAGCACTGATCCCTGTGGTGTTACTGTCTCAACAATTTTCATTAGAGAATGTCTGTTTCTCAGTGAGACACTGTTTTCTGTTATTTAAGTATGAATCTATTACTGTTATTGATGTATTATATAGCCCATAAAATTTAAGTTTCTCAAGCAATATTTCATAAGAAATACAATCAGAGGCTTTACTTAGGTCACACAGGACAATTGAGGCATTGTTCTTATTTTCTAAATGAGAAACATTTTCACAAACTCATCTTTCTGACCTCTAACACAAGTCACTACTTACCTTCATGGGTTGTATTATTGGTGTGACATGACAGTTTGCAGTAGAGTGTGAGAAGTAATTGTTCAGCACAAGAAAAACATTCATCTGCATGACTAACATTAAAAATCACACTAGTCAAATAATATTATCTAAGCAGGCTTCTTTAAAAGTAGCCCTTTCAGTTGTCAGAATAAATTTAATGGCTTTAAGATATATAAAAAAAGGTCTTGATTTATGTTTGTTGAGTTTGACATTTCTATATTGAAGCCACCAAAAGGAGTCATAATTTTTCTTTTCTTTAATATTTTTATCACAAGAAGTTCAAAATTTTTGAAGAATATTTCTACATCTCCATTCGGAGACCTGTAAAGACTTACTTCTACAATAATTCTAATTGTAGTGTCTTACTCCTTATACTGCATATACTGACTTGTAGCACAGTAAGTACTTTATTTTCATATATATTAGTACTTGGACTCACTGAGCTGGATGTTGATACTTCTTTCAACTCACTGAAAGGCTTATTCTTTATAGATCAGAGAGACTTCTTATAAAGATAATTGCACCCATAATTATTGTTTTAGTACATGTTACTTATGAATGGGATGGATCTTTCCTTGTTCTGGTACAATACCATTAAAAATTCTCATCCTATATTACGGCTCTTCTTGGTATAGTTGCATTCTCTGGGTGCTTGCTGCTGCTTTTTCATATGATAAGTCTGCTGTATTTCTCCTGGGCCTCAGGCTCATTCTGTGGATACCTTCTGCTTCTGCTGTTTTTTTCTATTTTTCTGTGTAGCTTTTGCTCTCAGATTTAATGTAGTCTTCCGTTGCTGGACTAGATGGGATCTTGGAGGTTTTCTTTGTCAGTTTCTTGTTTCCCCTGCAGCTGCTGTTGATTCTGTTGTCAGTACTATTTCTGTAGTTGTAGAGTTGCCCTTAAATTTTGTTACTGCTTTCACTTTTGTAGTCATTGTAACTGTATTTTGCATTGGTGCTATTGGGGATGAATGCCATATCTACCGGAATCATTGGGGTGCATGGCAACTGTACATATTCTCCTGTAAATTTTCCGTATAAAATTGTAGCTCTGATGACATTGTTCATCATCTTTTTCACTGAAAGTCTAGTACCACTGCATAGCTGTGGTGGATTTAGATTTTGATGGAGAACGATAGGCATGTCAATTTTCATGTTAAACATGCTGTGGCATGTCTGGCCAATCAAGTGAATTCAGGAATTCAGTTGGATAATTGATAGCTTCATCTTGTTTCATTACAGTCTCAATGGACTAATACATTGTTGCTTTGCTTGGTATTTTGTTTTGAATGCTGAAATTTATGGAATTTATGTCATTGTTTTTGGATGCTAATATTATAATGTACACTGAGCTGCTGATGATTTTTGTAATTCTGTGTGATGTCGGGGAAAACTTTGTGAATCAATTCACCTGTGGTTGCCAGGATTACACAGAAGATTGTGGGCAAAGTGATGCATTGTGTGGATTCATCAACTGCAATTTACCCATTGCTGATATCCAACAAGTGTTCTGTGAAACATTCAGCAGATGCTGTGAAACATTCAGCAGATGAATCGTGTTGTAGCTGTACAAGGATGATGATTGTCAAATTAGATTTCTGCATGTGTCACCATAAAACCGATGATTTGAGACACCCATAAAATTTGTCTGCAGCTGTTGAACACAGTGCAAGTGGTAGACAATAAAATGAGTTTGCCACCGATGAACTGTTTGTGCCCTCCCAAATCTTTTGAGTATATGATGAACATTTACAGTGCTTTTCTGTGCACCACAGTACATGCCTCCCTTACAATGAGTTGACATGATTGGTGTACTTTACCAATTCCAGTTATTTTATGCTGGATGTTGGTGTCTCAGTGATTTGCGTATTCAACGGCAATTTCAGTGCTGAGTGCACTGTTTGGCTACCACCTAAAGAAGTTGCCACAATTCCAGGTGATATGATTGCCAGTACAATATTTTTTCGTAATCGTGTGGTTGCCAAAATAAGTGAAATGAGAAAAGTTTTGTCTGTGCCTCCAGGCACATCTAGGAAATACAATCCACTGCTTTGGCTTGTAATTGTATGAATAATTCTGGCATAAGCTATTCATTGTACAGAGAGTTCTTCTTATGCGGCAGCCACAACTGTACAAGTCCATTTGAAAAATGAAGGAACTGCTGGACAGTTGCTTAATCCACAGTCTTCTATTGGGTACGTGACTTGTATCGGAACAGTTACAGTTCCATCATCTGGTATAAAAAATAAAATCACTTAATTATCTGAGGTCATCCTCACTCCAATGTTGTCACAGAACCAAAGGTTCCATGTCAAAAGAGTAAGAGGGACAAATGGTCCATAACAAGTGTTCCCCTGTGCTGAATGACTGGGAACAGAAACTGAAAAACTATGTAATATCAGTCCACATACTATGTTTAAAAGTAATTGCAAGCAAAAGCATTCTGTGTTGTTTGGGTGAATAGCGCACAGATAGCCTCATGTGTCAGACGAATATGAATTGGGATGGCCTGCAACTGCTTTATTTTTGCTGATACATTCCATGTGTAGTATGTTGGCACTTCAAAGTAGTGACTTAGCAAACACGTCATCCCCAAACAATGAGAAAAATGCAGTTAAAGTTACTGATGGTGGTGACAGTGCTCTTGCAGGTGCGTTTTTGCCTATGAAGTACTTGTACTGCCCATTTGCAAGGTGCATTGACAAATGACAAGTGAAAAACTGTTGGATGTTGTGCATGGGTTGGAAATGATAAATGCACCACATTGCTTCATTACTATTAATAGCTGCATCACAGTTAATTGTAGTTGATTTCATTGATAGATACTACTGCATTTCTCTCTCCAAAAACTGTCTCTAAATGAGGTCAACCCAATGATTATTGACTTCAATACCACTGTTTCTTACTTTTAAAATGATGTATTTGGCAGCACCTTCATTTGATCGTTGACAATAGAGTCGATATCCATCATTGTCAATGATAGTCTTGGCAAATATGTCTTTTGGGTATTGTTTCATGCATTTCCCATCAGATATGCATGGTGAATTGTTGTTGCATAAGTCACGGGACCATGAAGCGTATTTTTGGTGACAACTTCAAATAAGTCTGGATCTGTGTTTATACCTGTTATTTGTGTTAAGATGACTTGATCAGTTTTATGTGGCAATCCTATTTTTTGCCTTTCAGTGGAATATGAGATGTGATCAAAAAATTCAGTGAATAATTTTACAAGAAACAAACTAATAAGCTGATATGGAATTTGATTTAATCTTCTTCAAAGTACTGTCCATGAATAGCAGTGCACTTATCACAGTGTCAAATCTATGTCTGGAAGCATTTCCGGAAGGCTTCTTTTGGAAGAGCATTCAGCTGCACTCTTGTGGCACTCTTAATGTCAGGAATGGCATCAAAATGTTTTCCTTTATGCAGAGTTTTAATTTTTGGGAAGAGCCAAAAGTCGCTTGGTGCTACATGTGGTGAGTAAGGCAGATGTGGACAGACAGGAACACTTTTACACTCTGCCCTCAAGCAACAGGTGTGACTGTGATATTTAATTTTGATTGACATGCATTTAGAGTGACGAGATTCACTAGTTTACCATTAGGAACTCTGAATTTTTATCTTAGGGTCATATCATAGCTCTGAGTTTCATCTCCAGTTTCTATAATGAACATGAAGTCCACACATGAATGAAGATAATCCTTCAACTGCATGCAAACAGACACATGATTTGTTCACCATTCAAAAGTCTGGGAACAAATTTTGCACTCATTCATCTCATTTGGAAATTATCAGTTGAAATGCTTTGCATGGACCAGTATTCACCTGTTCGAACAAACAATTTTTGCCACTTTTTTCATGTTTCCATGGATGTCCCAAACAATGCTTGTCTTCTACTGACTAATTTTCTCTTTTAAATCACTCATAGCATTTGTAAACTATCTTCAGAGTTACAGCTTTATTGCTGTACACCAATTTAACATTTAATGAATTTCTTTGGCACTTTTTTGCAACTATAAACATAACTTAATGTTCACATGTTGGTCGAAATCCATGATGCGTGACAGACACGGTAAATATAACCTCACTCTAGTGTCTCTGGATGCTGACTGACGAGCCAGAAATGTTCCAACTTGATACTGCCTGTCTCAGCGGATCAGGATATCAGACAAATTACATCAGATGGTTGCAGTGTCAGCAGTTGCTGCTAAAAAGTTCATTGACTGTATTTTTTGATCACATGTTGTACATTCAACAGCATATCTCTCCAAAAACAAGATGCTTGATAGTGAAATCCATTAAATATTTCAATTTTTGTTTGTGCACTCACACACACACACACGCACACTTGGAAATATGATGATTGTTCAGTTAACAAAAGTTCTTTCATTTCATTCCATGTAGCATTGCGCGTGAATGTAACAAAAATTTGGGTGACCATATGCTGCGCGAACATATATCATTGCATTATTGCGTATTCATGCATGTGCTGTGGACTTCCTGTATAGGGTGTGGTTCTTACTGGGGTGACATGATCCATGATACAGTACTCTATGCAACTTGTTATATGAAGCAGAACCAACGCTCATTGGTGAAGCACATAGAAAAGTAATTGAAGTGACTTAATTGATTCACATTGGGACGACATCAATATGAAACTGACATGTATCTCCATCGTATCACCTGGAGCAACAGAGAGTGCTGGTTGCTCCAGACAACTGTACTGTCTGCTAAAAATTTTATTTGTCAGAAATGTCTCAGAAAGAAATTGGTCTATGAAAATGAAGCAAAGCTGCATCTATCTTGCTGCTTAGTTTTTCAGTAAAACTTTTACTTTTTGTGTAAAAAATTAAAATCCACGATATTTAGATTTGCATGTGTTCTTTGCTTTGCAGGGTTTCTCTTTCAGTTATAAGGAGACTGTTTGGTAAAAAGGAAATGATTTTTTCACATCTTATTGTCCCACATCACAGCTTGATAATGAACTGGTTTTCTTTTTACCATTGCCCATGACTATTGTGATACTTCGCAAATAAGTAAAGTACCAGGGGTATATATATATAAGTTTGCAATGAAGAATGTCATTGCTGGTCAGTGTAGAAGTTTGGGGGGGGGGGGGTCAGGTGCATTGGAAGTATTGCTAACATATCGAAATGAGTTTTAACAATTGAAGGAGAGTGGTACCTCTTTCATTTGTCAAGAAACTTCATGAGATATATTGGAAATTGTTTGTGACGAGGTTGGCAGCTATGCGCCACACTGGAGGCCATTGCTGCCTGTTATGGCCTGCTATGTGGAGTGTGAAGCTGCCTTATGTTCCTCTTTTTCATATGCTGCCGATATAAGCTGAAGCTAGAAATGCCGATATAAGCTGAAGTTGGAAATGAAAAATTTATTGAAATGAAAAGACACCATGATTTGTCAGCTGACGATGCTGATTGGTTGTTTCTCAGTCTGTGCTCACTGATTTCAGGGAACTTTGTGACAGGCATAAAAGAGATCTTAAAGCTACAGTAGAATCTCGAGTATCTGACCTTTGATTAACTGCCTCCTCATGTTATCCAACAACGTGTCTGACCATCTGACTGGACTCCACAACAAACAGTGTGCCATCGGTATTGACGAAGTTTACTCCTGTCACAACAGGTGTCAATCGCAGTAACACACCTCATGTATGCTTAGTTGACAGACTATTGTACTATTTGACTGTTAGCTTTACTGTACTCTTTAATCTGCTGTTTTATCTGTGCAATTTTTATATTTATTACTGTATTTATTTGAATTTTAAAGTTGCAGTGTAGTTTTATACAGTTTATTAATATATTATTAAGAAGTGTAAGGGATTCTGAAAGATTGAAAATGGCTACAAATCAGTAAAGAAAACATGCTTTGTGCACAATTGAACAGAAACTAAGTGTCCTTTAAAGACTTGCAAAAGCTGAGTCAGTTACTAAATTAGCCTCTGAAATGGGTGTTAGAGCAACAATCATTAAAGACAGGACAAAGTACCAAAAAGGTCTTGAAACTTTTTCATTAACTGTAGTTGGTGAAAATGCTTTAAAAACTGGAAAAGCATTAGAAATCCTGATTTGAGCTCTTGGGTGATGCTGTGTGGGTTTGCTTTTGTCAGAAAAGGTGTAGGAGGACACCACTTTCAGGCCCTGAATCATAAAAGAAAAAGCTTTTCAGTTGTACCAAAACTATAGGGGATGGGGGTTGCAGAAGATGCTTTGTTACGGAGAGCAGAAGATTGTCATCTTTTATGAAGCAATAAAAGTCTCAACATAAAACATGCAATTTACAAAATTGCTCAAGCTTGGAAAGAACTTAAGAAAACCAATCTACAAAAATCATGAAAGAAGGCTTGTCCTGGCATAAACCAAGGGCAAGAACTTCCAGAAACTAATGGGTCAGATACTGCAGATATAGTCACTGAGTTTGTAGACTCTTCAGAATGATAGCCAGCCTGCTGTTGTAGAGGAATGTGTACCAGCAACTGACATTGCTGCTGTTGCCAATGAAGAAATTGAAGATGATCAGATTATTTACCCTGTTTTGCAACTGTGTAGTGTTGAGCAAGAATGGGCAGATGATGAGTAAAAGGAATTGCAACTGTTTAGTGTTGAGCAAGAACAGGCACATGATGAGTAAAAGGAAGAAGCCAAAAATATTAGTCACTCTGCAGCAAAGGATACATTTGAGACTGCCGTAAAATATTTGGAACAACAGTCAACTGCTAAGTATAGACATATTGTGGGCTTGCTGCAGCTGGAGAGTCAAGGTTTAAGAAACTGAAACAAAAATACATTTCACACTTTTAAAATAGATTTTCGGTGCTAACATTTTCTGTTTTCCTGTCTCTTTATTAGAAATGTATTTTTTTTTACATAATTTCGATTTATTACATTGTTTTGAGTTCTGTAAATCACTTTTTTCATTCTCCTCTGTTTATCTGAACTTTTAATTGTTCTGACCAGTCCCTGGTCCCAAAAGTGATGGTTAATCAAGTTTCTACTGTACTTCTGGATGAGCAGCTGGATGAATCCAAGGACATATTGCGATTTCACTTAACATCACGAGTGTCTTTCATTTTATTAAAAACATCGTCTAACCCATATGCAGAGTTCATTACCCACTGGTACACCATTGATGGTGACTGACCTCACTTCAAATCTGGCAGTTCTTCTGAACACTCCTTTAGCTGAATTATCTAATACCTTGCGAATTTGAACAGTTGTAGAAATACTACCCCAGCTTTATTAATTTATAACTATTATTTATATATGTATCACAGTGAAGACAGTACCATACCGAATGGTCTTACAAAAAATAAACATTTCATGCTAGTATTTTTAACGTTATTCACACATTTTCACCAACTTACCTAATTGTAATGAGTACCTTCTCAGAAGGAGAAATAGCAAGTTGACAATTTGTGTCCTGTTTTGTCAGAGTAGCTGATACTTGTTGCTTCAAAATGTGAAAGCTTTCTGACTCATTTCATAGAGTTCATAGAATTTGTGTTCATGCTGTGAGGCCTGACTAGAAACCATAGCCGAACTACTGGTATGTGTGATATTTACGGCATTGTACTTTTCTTTTTCAGTTTTTCGAGCTGTAACTAATGATAAGCCACAAGAATGTCCTCTTTAGAAAAGCTCATGATTGCAACTGAAACTGAAACAGAAATGTGATCCTCGCTGTCTTATTGCATGTCATATCGCTAGTCACATTGCGTACTGTATTGCATATTGTATTGATCCAGTGAGAACACGAGTGTCGACTGATAAGAACTGTGTCCCGCAGCCTTCGTTGCAGTGTGTTACATTGCCTCAATGAGAACTTCTCCTAAAAGTGGCCTGTAGAATGATCATTTTTCCCAATTTATTTTCATTCTCATTGCCATAATTAACAACTGCATCACATAAACGAATGTACTCTTAGGAATGAAATTTTGTTTGACTTAAATTGATTGTAGAGGAGTCATTTGATTTTGATTTTCACATGTATACTGACAATGTGTTGATTAAACAGTTGTCGACAGTTCAAGATATGATTTTCAGCAGTTTCACAAAATGATCAATAGGTATGAATAGTAATTCATGCCATTCGTACCCATTTTCTCATCTATTGGTAGATGTCTCAGTTTGATGTTGAAATGATATCCATCTTCTCCTTGCCGAAATGAAATCAGATACTGCAACTGTCATATGAGTGATGAGTTTCTCAGCCTTGCTGAAGATCTCCATTTCTGTGATGGGGTGTTATATCATACTAGTTAAATTCTTCACCAACTGCAATGGTCACTACTTCATCAATTGTTGGTGCATTGTACAGGCTTTCATGTTGGCCGATAAGTTTTTTCACATTCACACATCTTATACACTCTTCTATCTTCAGACATAAACAATTGTGACACTTACGGAATTGTTTTAGAATGACACAGTTCTCAGAAATGACAATAATCGCTTATCATACTTCGTAAATAATATTATAGCCACATAACACGGGAGAAAGAATGAACACAGTAACCTAAGAAACACTGTGGCAATACATCATAACAAGCACATGTTTTTGTCTTGTAGAAAGTCAGCAACATGATTAAAATATCTAGTGAGTAAACTTCATGGAACAGTTACACTTAGATGTTTTACGTCTGCTTTCTGAATGTGAGGGAAACTCCAGGTTGGAATATCAACAATATAAAGAAAAAGCTTTGGGCAAAAGCTAATATGTAAGTGTCTCTTCATTGTGCCTGTCTGCAAGTAAATGTGTCATCTTTACGTTGAGTAGTGTAATGGTCGCCTAGTGGTAGATATTGCTAATTGCTATAATCGCACTATTTCACTCCCATTTACGGAGCTTGTTAGCACTTGATGTTAGGTTGGCGCCATTAAAATGCATTGTGTTGTGGTAATCGCTGCTACTTGCTGGATCGCTGCTGTCTCTCGATGCTGATGCTGGCTCTAAATCTGGTTGTCTAGGGTTAAAAACATGAGGTCCCGTGTTTTTTACATGCTTTTGATGATAAAGAACGAGCGAAACCAACAAATATGTAAACTTCAAATATTTATTACTCTGGTGGCCATCTTAATTCCACTGTCCACCAAAGACCATGACACAACACAAAGTAGTACTTCCTTTACATGTTCTTTGCATTGTTTATCCACCTCAAACAATAACACACAAACACCCTTTACCAAAGTGACATTCCGACTGCCTCTCGACCCTTCTTGCTGCTTGTATTTATAACATTGTCAAAGAACTACTAAAAAGAGATATAGTTTATAAGTCACATGTACATCTGTTATCATAATTTGTGCAGAAAAGTTATTAATTTGCATCGAGTGACATAATTTAACATGTTATTAAAATGACAGACAGATTTCTTGACTTGACAGAATAATTCTTTGTTACAAAAAGGCCGTTTTTTAGAAGTTTGTCAATTGACTTCTCTAATTTGCATAAATAAGTAAATAACATGAATTATTAAGAATTACATTGGTTTTCGTCTAAAATAGGATTTATTACGTGAATACTGAGTGAAAACGCTCCTAGTGAGCAAATAGGTTTCACTGGGTGATTTTTATTTAAGGAGATCCAGAATACCTAAGTTGGCCACTATTTTTCGTACTTCATATTAATTATTTAAGATGAACTTAGTGTTTTTACATGATGACATTTGCTGTATCAGTGATCAAGTGATATTAACTTTTGTGTGGGTCAGTTATTCAGTATAATTTAATGGGTTGACTGTTTATGGAGACATGTTATGCAATCATTGTTAACATACACAATAACTTTTCTATAATCATAAATACTCGTTAAACTGGTTGAATTTGGAGGGTATCGCATACTTCGGTACAGTAAAGCCTTTAATATGTTCCGTTACAGTAGCAGTCTATCTTTTCCTTGTGTTGTTGATGTTACATGTTTGGTAGTTAGGTGCATACTTCATACAGACTAGTTAAACACAACTGTTACCATTATAATAACTGAGCCCAGACTTACTTGCACACTTTTTACAAAAAGGTGTTAGCAATACGACAGCTAGGCATGGACTTTCTCAATGTAGATGTTCATTGTCAGCTTTTGGACTCCAGACTTTGTAACATTATTTCAGATACCAACAGAGGTGTTCGTTTTTTACAAGTGCACCCAGTACTGAGTATTTATCGTGGGGTTCAACTATTTAAAGACTGATGTAAAAATATTTATTGATTTTGAGAACTACATAATCATTTGAAAAATGACTAGGTTAAATTTTGCTGTTTAGGTTTGACTATAAGTGCTAACAATAATCTGGCTTGTGAAATATGTGTGGATTTCGGAATGTAGGAAACCTCATGAAACCATTGTATGGATCTGCCCTGGAAGAAGTACCCTACTTAAGAGGGCAGCTGCCTTTTCAAAAAACATGTTACATGATGATAAATTCTGCATAATATTAATGAGATACTTAATCAATTACTGATGTATGTCATCTAGTTCATATAAGTATAGTGTTGCAAGCATTGAGGCAAAATCTGCTGTAGCAAATTATCATGGTTTGGTACTTCATCATTAGTTTGCAATTAAATTGGAATATGTTATTGAAACGAAATGTTGCAGTGTCAGTCTTTCTATGTTACCTAAATATAAAATTAGTTCATAAGATTTTGCATATGATGAACTATAGTATTATTTTCTGTTACCGTATCTTTTAATTAACAGAGCTCTCATGAAAACTGCAATTCATTAATTACCCTCCTGAAAGTAATAAGCTAGATAATAAATTGAAATATTGCAAAGTTCTATTAACAGTTTGACACATTTACGTGTCAGATATCAGACCCCTATCATTATGCTTTCACACAACACCTGCATCCTTCAGATCGCCATCAGTGGATGCAGTTCTTTGAATGGTTCCAATAACAACAGGAAGCCAACGATGACTTTGTGAACAATGTAATATGGTTGGGTGAAGCAGCATTCCCTCGTAATGGTGTCTTCAATATGCAGAATGCCCACCATTGGTGTGAGGTTAACCTGCACGTCACCCACGACTGTGGATATCAAGTGTGCTTTGGTATCAATGTCTGTGCCAGAATATTTGGCAACAGGTGTTTGATCCCCTACATGTTGCCTGACCGGTTGACTGCACTAAGGTATCATGCATTCCTCTCAAACTGTCTACCTGATGCGCTCAAAATGTTCCACTACGTGTTCGGCAGATATGGTTCCAACATGATGGCACACCTTCACACTCTGGAATTAATGTGTGACAGTACTTGGACAGACAGAACATTTCCAGGGAAATGCCTCGGACATGGAGGTCCAGTTGTATGGACACCACGATCACCTGACCTAAATCCCTTGGATTTCCTTCTATGGGGACAGCTTAAGGAGCATGTGTACTCTACTCCGCCAACGAATGTGGAAGAATTGGTAATGCGTGTTCATGCTGCTCTTGTTACTGTGGATGCAGCTTTGCTGGAAAGGGTCCAGAGCTGTATGATCTGGTGGGTTGCACAATGTTTGGACATGCAGAGAGGTCACTTTGAGCATCTGTTGTTCTGAGGCCAATGTATTCTGTTGTGAAGGTCATGGGGTCATTAATATGGACATTATTATTGTCACTGGTTGCTAATGTACGACATCAGAGTGCTCAAATTACATGTAGTATAAATGACTAGTAGATTTTCTGTTATTGTGCCATGCTATCCTCTTTAGCATCTCGAAATTAGTATTGTTTTTGTAGTTATTCTGTCCAATAAGAGGTCATTTGTCTCAATGTCTCTTTCTTATTTGTCTGACCACATATTTATTATGTTCAGTGTTACAAAATGTTGTAAATTTAGGATACATATGACCTAAGAAATGGTATATATTACAGTGTGAAATGACAGAATGAAATCAGCAAAAAAAAAAAAAAAAAAAAAAAAAAAAAAAAAAAAAAAATATGCGCCCCAACCCAGCATCGAACCCTCGACCTCCTACATGCTAACCCAAAACTCTATCCACTGCACCAACTGTACAACATGACTAATATGTGCTGACAGAGGTAGTTACCATACATGGGGTTACATGTTGTTGCATTGCCACTCTTTAATGACCTTTTTCTGCTGGATGTACTCGCCGAACGAAATTTTGTATGAGAAATTTTTTTATCGCTGACATTTGAGGAGTCGTGCTCTGAAGCATGAGTGCACGAATTTTGCTTCACCCAGTATATACAAAGAAATAGCTGATTAGATAATTCATGGCTCTAAGTTTTTAGAGTATTTCCCCATAAACATTATAAACCACAACAATTTACATAGCTCTATACACAAAATATCACAAACACATAGTACCTAAGAATCTTCTCTGGCCATCACACGACATAAAAATACAAATTTCCAAAAAATCATAACACATAAAATTACATCATGTTACATGAATTATTTTATACTTCACCAGTTTTATTCAGATTCTTCTTCAGTTCTCACAGTGTAATTCCATCATAGTCCATGCACTTTCACAAGCACACATGCTTCACTGTACTTATCAAGTCCATGTGGTGAGTCCATTTCCAGGCACTCCAGACAGTGTGCATGGCTGTATTTGTACTTGTCAATTACAGACATGAAAAAAATAAACAAAAGATGCTACATTAGTAAAAATAGTACAACTTATAATTAAATCTGCAATAGATTAATTCACACTTGGTTATGTATTTACCACACTTGGTTATGTATTTACTATACATAAAAACTCGCATAATTATTATTCAATTCAGCAAAGGAGATGGAAGCTGATGTAGATACTCCAACAGTCTACTTTGAATAAGATCACTTCATTTTTTCAAATACGAAATATGAACTAATGAAATTCTCAGAATTTGCTTGTATAGTTGCAACTTACATAAATTTATCTTTGTTAATTCTTGTCAGAAAATCACACTGCATTTCTTAGTCTCCCAGAGTGATTAGATGCATATATTTTTTATAAAACATTATTATTTAGAATCACTTGCACCACAAACATAAACAGTAAATATTTAATACTATGTAAGAGTAATGCGTACTTCAGTAATACTTTGCTCCACTTTTTCTTGAAAGTGCCATAAATTATATGTATGTGGCACCAGATGTTGCCATAGCTCACATAGCTGCTTTACCATACAAAATTCATATATACTTGTACATAGTTTATATTTTGTCAGTGATACAGATAGTAGTACCATAGGTGCAGCCACAATGGAGGGGTATCTGTTGAGAGGCCAGACAAACGTATGGTTCCTGAAGAGGGGCAGCAGCCTTTTCAGTAGTTGCAGGGGCATCAGTCTGGATGATTGACTGATCCGGCATCTAAAAAGGAAAATGGATATAGTGGGAATTAGTGAAGTTCGGTGGTAGGAGGAACAGGACTTCTGGTCAGGTGAATACAGGGTTCTAAATACGAAATCAAATAGGGTTAATGCGAGACTAGGTTTAATAATGAATAAAAAAGTAAGAATGCGGCTAAGCAACTACGAACAGCATAGTGAACGCATTACTGTGGCCAAGATAGATACGAAGCCCATGCCTACCACAGTAGTACAAGTTTATATGCCAACTAGCTCCGCAGATGACGAAGAGATTGGTGAAATGTATGACGAGATGAAAGAAATTGTTCAGATAGTGAAGGGCGACAAAAATTTAATAGTCATGGTTGACTGGAATTCGATAGTAGGACAAGGGAGAGAAGGAAATGTAGTAGGTGAATATAGATTGGGGGAAGAAATGAAAGAGGAAGCCGCCTGGTAGAATTTTGCACAGAGCATAACTTAATCATAGCTAACACTTGGTTCAAGAATCATGAAAGAAAGTTGTATACATGGAAGAAGCCTGGAGATACTAGAAGGTATCAGATAGATTATATAATGGTAAGACATCATCATCACCATCATCATCATCATCATTTAAGACTGATTATGCCTTTCAGCGTTCAGTCTGGAGCATAGCCCCCCTTATACAGTTCCTCCATGATCCCCTATTCAGTGCTAACATTGGTGCCTCTTCTGATGTTAAACCTATTACTTCAAAATCATTCTTAACCGAATCCAGGTACCTTCTCCTCGGTCTGCCCCGACTCCTCCTACCTTCTACTGCTGAATCCATGAGTCTCTTGGGTAACCTTGCTTCTCCCATGTGTGTAACATGACCCCACCATCTAAGCCTGTTCGCCCTGACTGCTACATCTATAGACTTCATTCCCAGTTTTTCTTTGATTTCCTCATTGTGCACACCCTCCTGCCATTGTTCCCATCTACTAGTACCTGCAATCATGATAGCTACTTTCATATCCATAACCTCAACCTTGTTGATAAGGTAACCTGAATCCACACAGCTTTCGCTCCCATACAACAAAGTTGGTCGAAAGATTGAACGGTGCACAGATAACTTAGTCTTGGTACTGACTTCCTTCTTGCAGAAGAGAGTAGATCGTAGCTGAGCGCTCACTGCATTAGCTTTGCTACACCTCGCTTCCAGTTCTTTCACTATGTTGCCATCCTGTGAGAATATGCATCCTAAGTACTTGAAACCGTCCACGTGTTCTAACTTTGTTCCTCCTATTTGGCACTCAATCCGTTTATATTTCTTTCCCACTGACATTACTTTCGTTTTGGAGATGCTAATCTTCATACCACAGTCCTTACATTTCTGATCTAGCTCTGAAATATTACTTTGCAAACTTTCAATCGAATCTGCCATCACAACTAAGTCATTCGCATATGCAAGACTGCTTACTTTGTGTTCACATATCTTAATCTCACCCAGCCAGTCTATTGTTTTCAACATATGATCCATAAATAATATGAACAGCAGTGGAGACAGGTTGCAGCCCTGTCTTACCCCTGAAACTACTCTGAACCATGAACTCAATTTACCGTCAACTCTAACTGCTGCCAGACTATCCATGTAAAGACCTTTAATTGCTTGCAAAAGTTTGCCTCCTATTCCATAATCTTGTAGAACAGACAATAACTTCCTCCTAGGAACCTGGTCATATGCCTTTTCTAGATCTATAAAGCATAGATACAATTCCCTGTTCCACTCATAATACTTCTCCATTATTTGCCATAAGCTAAAGATCTGGTCCTGACAACCTCTAAGAGGCCTAAACCCACACTGATTTTCATCCAATTGGTCCTCAACTAATACTCGCACTTTCCTTTCAACAATACCTGAGAAGATTTTACCCACAACGCTGATTAAAGAGATACCTCTGTAGTTGTTACAATCTTTTCTGTTTCCATGTTTAAAGATTGGTGTGATTACTGCTTTTGTCCAGTCTGATGGAACCTGTCCGGACTCCCAGGCCATTTCAATTATCCTGTGTAGCCATTTAAGACCTGACATTCCACTGTATTTGATGAGTTCCGACTTAATTTCATCCACCCCAGCCGCTTTATTGCACTGCAATCTATTGACCATTTTTTCCACTTCCTCAAATGTGATCCTATTTCCATCATCATTCCTATCCCATTCTACCTCGAAATCTGAAACATTACTGATCGTATTTTCACCTACATTGAGCAACTCTTCAAAATATTCCCTCCATCTGCCCAAGGCATCCACAGGATTCACCAGCAGTTTTCCTGACCTGTCCAAAATGCTTGTCATTTCCTTCTTACCTCCCTTTCGAAGACTGCTAATTACACTCCAGAATGGTTTTCCAGCAGCTTGACCCATAGTCTCCAACCTGTTTCCAAAGTCTTCCCACGATTTCTTCTTGGATGCTGCAATTATCTGTTTGGCTTTGTTTCTTTCTTCAACATAACTTTCTCTGTCTACCTGGGTTCTGGTATGTAGCCATTTTTGATACGCCTTCTTTTTCCTTTTACAGGCTGCCTTGTCTGTATCATTCCACCAAGCTGTTTGCTTCATCCTACTTTTGCACACTACTGTTCCAAGACATTCTTTAGCCACTTCTAGTACTGTGTCCCTGTACCTTGTCCATTCCTTTTCCAATGACTGTAATTGACTACATTCAACTAACTGGTACCTTTCTGAGATCGCTGTTATGTACTTGTGCCTGATTCCCTTATCCTGAAGTTTCTCCACTCTTATCCTCCTACATATGGACCTGACCTCCTGCACTTTCGGCCTCACAATCCCAATTTCACTGCAGATTAAATAATGATCAGTGTCATCAAAGAATCCCCTGAATACACGTGTGTCCCTCACAGCCTTCCTGAATTCCTGATCTGTTATTATAGAGTCAATGACAGATCTGGTTCCCCTGCCTTCCCAAGTATACCAGTGAATGTTCTTATGTTTAAAAAAGGAGTTTGTGATTACTAAGCCCATACTGGCACAGAAATCCAAGAGTTGTTTCCCGTTCCTGTTGGTCTCCATATCCTCTCCAAATTTACCCATAACCTTTTCATACCCTTCTGTTCGATTTCCAATCCTGGCGTTAAAATCACCCATGAGCAGAACACTGTCCTTGTCCTTTACTCTAACAACTACATAAAAACTATCCATCTTATCTTGATCTGTCCCTTCACAATGCGAATATACTGACACAATCCTAATTTTCTTGCTAGACACTGTCAAATCTATCCACATCAGTCGTTCGTTTACATACCTTATTGCAACTACGCTGGGTTCCATTTCTTTCCTGATGTAAAGCCCTACACCCCATTGTGCTATTCCTGCTTTGACTCCTGACAGGTAGACCTTGTATTCTTCCACTTCCTCTTCTTTCTCACCCCTTACCCGAATGTGGTAAGACAGAGATTCAGAAACCAGGTTTTAAATTGTAAGACATTTCCAGGGGCAGATGTGGATTCTGACCACAATCTGTTGGTTATGAACTGTAGATTAAAACTGAAGAAACTGCAAAGGGGTGGGAATTTAAGGAGATGGGACCTGGATAAACTGAAAGAACCAGAGGTTGTAGAGAGCTTCAGGGAAAGCATTAGGGAACTATTAACAAGAATGGGGTAACATTATTATAGAAATGGAAGAGAATGTAGATGAAGATGAAATAGGAGATATGATACTGCGTGAAGAGTTTGACTGAGCACTGAAGGACCTAAGTCGAAACAAGTCCCCAGGAGTAGACAACATTCCATTAGAACTACTGACAGCCTTGGGAGAGCCAGTCCTGACAAAACTCTACCATCTGGTGAGCAAGATGTATGAGACAGGTGAAATACCCTCAGACTTCAAGAAGAATATAATAATTCCAATCCCAAAGAAAGCAGGTGTTGACAGATGTGAAAATTACCGAACTATCGGTTTAACAATCCACAGCTGAAAAATACTAACACGAATTCTTTGCAGACGAATGGAAAAACTGGTAGAAGCTGATCTCGGGGAAGATCAGTTTGGATTCCATAGAAATGTTAGAACACGTGATGGAATACTGACCCTACGACTTATCTTAGAAAATAGATTAAGGAAAGGCAAACCTATGTTTCTAGCATTTATAGACTTAGAGAAAGCTCCTGACAATGTTGGCTGGAATACTCTCCTTCAAATTCTGAAGGCAGCAGGGGTAAAATACAAGGAGCGAAAAGCTATTTACAAATTGTGCAGAAACCAGAATGCAGTTATAAGAGTCGAGGGGCATGAAAGGGAAGCAGTGGTTGGGAAGGGAGTGAGACGGGGTTGTAGCCTATCCCCAGTGTTATTCAATCTGTATATTGAGCAAGCAGTAAAGGAAACAAAAGAAAAATTCGGAGTTGGAATTAAAATCCATGGAGAAGAAATAAAAACTTTGAGGTTTGCCGATGACATTGTAATTCTGTCAGAGACAGCAAAGAACCTGGAAGAGCAGCTGAATGGAACGGACAGTGTCTTGAAAGGAAGATATAAGACGGACATCAACAAAAGCTAAACGAGGATAGTGGAATGTAGTCGAATTAAATCGAGTGATACTGCGGGAATTTGATTAGGAAATGAGACGCTTAAAGTAGTAAACAAGTTTTGATATTTGGGGAGCAAAATAACTGATGATGGTTGAAGTAGAGAGGATATAAAGTGTAAACTGGCAATTGCAAGGAAAGTGTTTCTGAAGAAGAAAAATTTGTTAACATCGAGTATAGCGTTATGTGTCAGGAAGTCATTTCTGAAAGTGTTTGTATGGAGTGTAGCCATGTATGGAAGTGAAAGGTAGACGATAAATAGTTTAGACAAGAAGAGAATAGAAGCTTTCGAAATGTGGTGCTACAGAAGAATGCCGAAGATTAGATGGGTAGATCACATAACTAATGAGGAGGTATTGAATAGAATTGGAGAGAAGAAGGGATCGGTTGGTAGGGCATATTGTGAGGCATCAAGTGATCACCAATTAAGTATTGGAGGGCAGTGTGGAGGGCAAAAATCGTAGAGGGAGGCCAAGAGATGAATACACTAAACAGATTCAGAATGATGTAGGTTGCAGTAGGTACTGGGAGATGAAGAACCTAGCACAGGCTAGAGTAGCATGGAGAGCTGCATCAAACCAATCTCTG